>NC_080165.1:71335538-71423038 GCF_950295315.1 Erinaceus europaeus | reverse complement strand
GTCCTTGCATTTTGTGCCATGTGCACTTAACCCGCTGCGCTACTGCCCGACCTCCCAGTAAATACGTTTTAAGTATAAGTTCATTAATTCTTCAGAGTCAAACATCCAGAGATAGTCAATGCTGAGGTGGTGTAGGCTGCAGATGATGCATAGCACCAGTTCTTTCTACGTGGATGACTCACAACCTCTCTCTGCACAGCAACTTTGCAAGGCTCATGACTCAGGATCCTCCCTCAGCAAAATTTCAATTGTGCCAGGACTTAAGTATGATTGAGGAATAGTGAAAACTCACTCAAATGTCAGTTCTTTTTTGACCAAGATTTTGCTGCAAGGATGCCTGCCTATACATTCTAATTTGTTAAATTTTATTAAAATTATCTGTCTTCCTTTTGCCAGTTTTGAAGCCTGCATTTGCAAGTCATTCCCTAAAGACAATTGTAATATTTCCTCTTCTATATGGATCAGGAGGAGCATTTAGAGTGTCCTTCTAGGTCAGGTCATTCATTACTGTTGTACCTGTCCCCTGGGCCAGTTCCCAGAACATATAGGACACCCACATTGACAGAGCTCAATAGCTTTACTCTGACCTATTGGCACTCTGGACTCTTTGTCTTTAAATTAAAATATTTTTATACTTAATAGGAATAAATATTAGTTTATTTTCATTTTATTGTTTACAGTGTGGTGACTCTGTTTTTTTTTTTCCTACCTTATGCTTTTGTCAAGCATTTCTTTTACCTCTCCCTTGAAAATTCTAGAATTGAGTCAAAAGCCCTCTAGAATATCATGGTAAATTTTTTCCTGAGGTAACTTATGATTTATGAAGACTTACTATAGTTTCTCTCCAAATGCAGTTGTAGGTTCTAGATATTTCCTGCACAGACTAAAGCTAAGATCTCCTCCCTCCTATCACCACATACATACAACCACCACCATCATCACCACTACCACCACTGCACCACACCGCACCACACCACACCACACCACACCACACTAACATTTTAATGCAAGAAACTTCCTGGAATCTCTTTATTTCCCATTATGTTGACAGAAATCCAAGAGGAGGTTCATAGATTCTTTCTGCTGCTTAAGGTTCTTAATTATTCACCACTGTTTTTTTCACAAAGAGAAAGAACAAATTCATAGTCCTTACTCATCTTAACTCTATTCCCTTTTTCTTAAAAGCTACATATAGTGGTATGTCCATTTAGCCAAGTACCCCATCGCTGCCCCTTCTATTTATTTATGTTTACTATTATTTTAACTGCCAACAGGGCTATTCCTTGGTCTTGGATAAGCTACATGTATTTCAAACTATTACTCAATTGTATAAAAATAATATTCTCTGAAAAAAGCATAGCATTGTAACTAATTTTATCAAAACTTCATTTTAAAAGCACATAAAGCTCACATTTCTCCTTTATTCCAAATCACTTGCTACTTGTGATGTGACAGTTAACACCTGGATTTAGTGTCTAGGGCTACAGGAAAAAAGAAGGATATTTAAGTTCTTTAACCAGCTGTCATAATGATAGCAAACCATCTTCAAGTTATGTGAGTATTGAGGACAAAGAGACAAAATTTTTCTGATTAAATCATATTTGCATCTCAAAAGGGAATCCAGAAACCAGGGATCTCATCCCTTCCTTTGAATTCCTTTGATTAAGCCACTTTTCCTCTGATCTATGATCAATATAAGTCAGAATATATTGGTAAAGTCTATACTTCTTACCTAATTATGGAAATATGTTTATACCTGAAGGTGAATGTCATTTATCAAAGACTCATGTCAGATCTCCGTGTCTGCTTTCCTGCACTCCTTGCATAATGCCCATGATCCAGTCACTGAAGACTAATCGCCAACCTCCTGGTTAAGCAGTGAACAACAGGCAGATTCCTGAGTATTTCAAACATTGATTCCCCCCCCCCCCAGCTTGCTTATTTCTTATCTCTAAAATGAAGATGCAGATTAGATAACCCCTAAAGTTCCTTCTAACTCTGAAATGCTGAGGTTTTATTTTACATGTTAATATTTAGTGAGAAAAGCAGGCTTGGCTTAGAGCTAGGACTCTCTATTTGTTTTTGGGAAAGGGTGTGATGCTCCATTTACAGTGAAGGTCAGGAAGAGCTTCAGAGCAGTTCCCTGCCACATTGATCTGGAAGCTTTGGCCCATCAGTAACTCCCAGTATAAGATTACTCATAGAATTGTCTTTGTATCATAAAGATGGATGGTTTCTTCATGGCTGTAGCTCAATGGTCTACAAAATAAGCTCTGATTTTATGATGTAATTTAGAAAGTGGATATAAACATTTACAACAGATGATGACAGGGGCCAGGTGGTGGCACACCTAGTTGAGTTCACATGTTACAGTGCACAAGGAACCAAAATCAAGACCCTGGTCCCCACCTGCAGGAGGAAAGCTTTGTGAGGAGAGAGAGAAGCAGTGCTGCAGGTGTTTCTTTGTTTCTCTCCCTCTCTTCCTTCCACTTCCCTCTCCATTTATGGCTGTCTCTATCCAATAAGTAAATAAAGATAATTCAAAAATATTTTTAAAGGGGGGTTCAGGCAGCACAGCAGGTTAAGTGCACATGGTGTGAAGTGCAAGGATCTGCTTAAGGACCCAGGCTTGAGGCCCAACCCCTCCACCTCCAGCTGCCCACCTGCAGGGGATTTGATTCACTGCAGGTGTCTTTCTGTTCCCCTCTCAGTCTTCCCCTCCTCTCTAGACTTCTCTCTGTTCTATTCAACGACAACAGAAATAACAATAACAACAACAACAAGGGCAACAAAATGAAAACAATGACCTCCAGGAGCAGTGGATTCATAGTGCAGGCACCGAGCCCCAGTGATAACCCTGGAGGCAAAAATAAAATAAATATACATATATATTATTATATATATATATATATATATAATAGATGATGACAGACAGCTTCTTTTCAGCAACCTAGGGACTAAGACACTATCATGTTCTCTTAATACATTTGTATGACCTATTTTTGATTATCAGTAACCACAGAGGGCCAGGTGCATGTTAAATATTTAAATAGTTTCCTTTTGATAAACATATCATATAATTAGGAAAAAGGTAAATTATTTACTCTAAAAGCACATGTAAATTTTCTTTCATACAATAAAATAATTAACTGAACAGCTCAGAATTCTGCTGGACACTAGTAAAATAGAAGTGAATAAGCTAGAAATGGTCTCTGGTCTCTTGATACCATATATTTGGCATTCAGTAAAATGAACTTATCATTAAATATAATGGGGGTAGATTTATATGGTAATTAATGGTATAGGTTCTGAAGAAAGACTAGTAATTACCAACTATGCCCTGAGACTTACATTCCTTATCTGTAAAACAGGAGCCAATAAAATTTACCTTAGAGGTATACTGAAAAATGAAAAAAAAAAAAAAACCTGATGCTTTATAGTAATGTCTGACATTGAGTAAATGCTGATATTTATTTATCTTATTAATAAATTAGATTCACTAATAAGAAAGAGTGTTTAGGTTAGTTCTCTTCATCAGTATATTTTCTGTAGCATATAATCAGTGAAACTGAGAGCTATTACATCAAATATGGGCCTTCTTTCTTTTTGATGAAATAATTTATATCTCCTTTTTCACTTTAAGGATCACACCATGTTCCTGAAGCATCAACATCTTTTTTATTCTATGAATACACATTTTTGAAGAATATGTCAAATTTAAAGCTTAAAACACATACTCTCAAATAGGAATCTACATTTGTGACAAGCAAATGTTACCACACTACTCCCACCACCAAACTACCAATATTCCTTTACCAAAGTCCACTGGACTTCCATATTTCCTTGCATCCCTAAGTGTTAATCCTAGTTCTTCAGCCAGAGTCCAAAAGTATGTCTTTATGTCCTGTTTTCCTTTGCTTTGTTTTATAGTAACTCCCAAGTGGAACAGATCACCTAGTAATTTTCTTTTGTTTATTTTTAAATATTTTTCTTTTCTTTAATATTTATTGGATAGAGACAGCCAGAAATTGAGTGTGGAGGTGGTAGAGAGGCAAAGAGGAAGAAGTACACCTGTAGCATTGCTTCACCACCCACAAAGCTTTCTCCTGCAGGTGGGGACCTGGGGCTTGAACCCAGGTCCTTGCACATTGTAGCATGTGTGTTTAACTAGGTGCACCACCACCTGGCCCTAATAACTTTCTTTTATATATGATCCTTTAGTATTTCTTATAGGGTCAGGTTAGTGGTGTTGAATTCCTTTAGCTTCTGTTTGTCCAAAATGTTCTTCACTACTCCTTCAAATTTGATCTGTAGCCTAATTGGATAGAGTATTGTTGGGTAGAGATATTTTCCAATCAAAACCTTGAATATAGCCTACCAGTTATTGTTTGTTTGTTTGTGTGTGTGTGTGTGTGTGTGTAAGTAACCAGGGCCTCACTGATAAATATTTGGTTATTTTCTTTATTCAGACAGAAAGACAGAGACAGAGGGAAAGATATACAACTTCACACCTCCTATGTGGCTCCAGGGCTTGAGTGTGGGTTACTCACATGACAATGCAAGAACCCTACTTGGCGAATTATCTCTCTAACCTACACTCCCAGTCTTTTCTATTGAGAAATCAGCTGGTAATCTTATGAGGGGTCTTTTACTACAGAAACTAAATTCCAATATGACATCCACCAGATTTCTGGCAAATCTTAGTGGTTGTCAAGGAAGATTGCCACTGTGATTCTACCTTTTAGAATATACAGCTATTTATTTCCTGCTTCATATTGTAGGACTAGTTTTGGCATGTTGGAATGTCAATACAATCTGCCCATCCCCAAACCCACCCACCCTGCTGTTTGCCAGATTAAATTCCTTGTTTTGTAGATCTCTTCCAATTGCAGTTTGTGGTAATGTGAAAGGTCTTTTTCCTTATTAAGAGAGTATCACTCTGTGGCCCACTGCCTATAGACATTTTTGTCTCTTGTTATGAAAAGTCTATTTCTTAATGGAATTTTCCTTGTATTGTGGTTCTTGCTGTTAATGCTAGGAGAAAGGAAATACAGACCTCTCAATTTGACCATCTTAGTCCTACTTTTTATTGATATTTTAACATTTATTCTATTTATTTATTTATTTTAGTGATTTAATAATGATCAACAAGATCGTGGGATAAAAGGGGTACAATTCCATACAATTCCCCAGAACCAGAGTTCCATATCTCATCCCCACCATTGGAAACTTCCCTGTTCTTTCTCTCTCTGGAATATAGACCAAAGATCTTTATGGGGTGCATACCGTGGAAGGTCTGGCTTCTGTAATTGCTTCTCCGCTGGACATGGGTGTTTACAGGTCGACCTATACTCCCAGCCTGTTTCTATCTTTCCTTAGAGGAGTAGAGCTCTGGGGAGATGAAGTCCAGAACATATTGATGAGGTTGTCTGCCCAAGGACATCAGGTTGGCATCATGGTAGCATCTGCAACTTGTTGACTGAAAAGCATTAAAATACAAAGCAGGACAAATTGCTTAATATTAAAGAACCTAAAGCTAAGAATATAGCAGGTGAGACATGGGGATCTTCATGTCAGAGAAGTTAAGAAGTCTATTTTAGGTATATGCCTAGGGGCCCATTTTCACATTTCTTTGAAAATGTATGATTGTAAGAAAAGATGACAGCTGTTTCTGAATGAAAAAGTTACACAACCACAACCACCAGCACCACATATATGCATGCTTACAGACCGTATTTTGTGTCCATATACCTTTCAAAGGCGTGTATGTATGTGCATCTTATAGACCACTTTACTGTCTTTTATTAATACCCAGATTCTTTATTGAAAGGGCAGAAAAAAGGAGTGTGAGAAAGACAGCCAATCCACTAATTATAATGAGTAACTTCTTTATATTCCATATGAAACTTGGTACTGGAAGTAATTCTTCAAGAACCTACTGGAAATCAAACAACAGTAACTCAATAACAGCTCTGTAGAAAGAGCAACCCACTTAGTTGTTAACTTTTTAACATGTTTACTGGGAGAATGGGGATACTTGCTATTTGTTTTCAGAAACTGTTTTTCTGTGTTACATTCACTTTTGTAACCTTTTATCATGAAGTAGTCATCTTCACAAATATATTCATCTATATATTTCCAATAATCAAAATTCCTTTTAAAATTAAATGTTGATATCTTGTAATGGTTTTGTGATTTTTATGACAATTATTTTCTTTTTTTAATGTCACACATCAGAAAGAACAGGAACAACAAGTGCTGGCAAGGATGTTGGGAGACAAAATACTTTTTTTTTGCCTCCAGGGTTATCACTGGGGCTTTGGGGCTTGGTGCCTGAACTATGAATCCACTGCTCCTGGAGGCTATCTTTCTTTGCTACTGTTGTTGTTGTTGTTGTTGTTGTTGTTGTTCTTGTTGTTCTTGTTCTTGTTGTTGGATCAGACAGAGAGAAATTGAGAGCGGAGGGGGAGATAGAGGAGAGAGAAAGATACACACCTGCAGACCTGTTTCACTGCTTGTGAAGTGACCTTCCAGCAGTTGGGGAGCTGGGGATTTGAACTGGGATTCTTGTGCGGGTCCTTGGGCACTATATTGCGCTTAACTCAGTGTGCTACCACTGGCCCCCTGACAGTTATTTTCTTGATGTGATTAAAATTATTTCTAATACTCTTCTGTTCCCTCAAACAAAATTATTTTCAGGAGCTGCTACTTAAGGGACTCTGTGATTTTTAGTGCTCCCTTGAACAGCATTAGTTCTGACTTCCCCCAATGTAGAATGATTAATCACCTGGCCTATACTGCCAAGTTCTGGTTATTACAGCATTGCCCAGAGCTCATCTGGCCAAAATTTCCTCTTCTCTGATACTGTCCTTGGTATTTCATGACTTTGTGTGAAGTAAGGAATAAGATTAAATTTTCTGTCCCTAGTTGTAATACTAACCAGTTATGTGTCCTTGACCAAGACTTTTAATCATGTTGCCAGAATTTCCTCATCAATGAGCATGATGATAGCAACCAGTGCTTATCAGATGCCAGACACTATCCTCACTACTTTGCATGAGCTCATTCATTAATCAGTCCTTTTTTGAACACATACTATCCATCATATACACTTGACACACTGATTGAATTTTCACATAATTCTATATAGAGATAGTCTTATTGTCTTGATTTTTTTTTCATAAGTGAAAATTAAGATTTGCAAAGGAAAAGTTCCTTTGAACAAGACTCACCTAGACTAAGTGGCAGGAATAAAACAGTGGTTTGACAGTACATGTTCTCATGTTTAGAGGATGCTGCATTAGTTTAGGTGACAGAGACCAAGGTACTAAATATCCTGCAGTGCAAGGAACAGTCCCACACAATAGTTATCTGGCTCCAAATTTTCATGGTCCCCAGATAGAGAAACCTCCGGTGCTGGAACAAGACTACACTTATTTGTGTATCTTCAGAGGAGAAGACAAAGGAACATTTTGTGATGTTGCCTGATTGCTAAAATGTCCACATATATCCATTGAGTAGTATAAAATTTACAGTATCAGTGAATAAAGAGGGATACAATAAAGACACTCTGACTTTCATTAATCAAATTAATGTAAGAAGTGATATATGCAAGATGGATCTTGGTATACTTGGTAAATGTATATTCTCACATTTACCAAGTATACGTAACATTTATTAAAAGGGAAACAAATACCTGACAGCATGTTAGATTCATTTATGAAGCACTTTTAAACTACCAGTGCTCAGTTTTCAATACTCAAACTAAGAGATTCTGATTAATGTGGTCTAGTGTAGCCTTGATATTTCCAATGAAAGACCCAGTACTGCTAGATAGGTATAGGTAGATAGGTAGGTGGTAGACAGATAGATAAAATAGGATTAGGATACTTACAACAACATTTTAGAGATACATTTTCTGACATTAGAAAATGGCTGACAAATCCAAACTAGGGTGCATTCTTCAAAACATCTGGCTTTTACACTTCAAAAACTGAATAATGTTCCACAGTTAAAGGAGTCTAAAGAAACATGATAACTGAATTCAGTACATTATGTGGAGTCTCCATTTACTATAAAGGGCACTAGTAGAATAACTAGCAATAACTGAAAGTGGTTTGTACCTTAAATTCCTATCTTTGAAGTTCTTTCTAAGAAACATAACCTTCTCTCATATATGACTTTAGTGACTTTGGCTACATTGGATAGGGGATGAATGGATAAAGACAAGTGTGATCAGAAGGTTATAAACTGGTTTTCTTCTTAGATTTATGAAAATTCCACTGTGGTTTCTGAGCTAAGCATGTATCTTGTAAGAACTAGGTCATCTCTTCAGAGTGCCTCCTTCTTTGAACATCTCATGTTGAATCAAATTTACCAAAGTCAGCACTTGTAGTGATCTAGACACCTAACTGTTGCAATTACTTTTAGCACTTTGTCTCAGAGGATAAGTCTCCTTTTGTAGTTCTTTTTGTTATGAGACAAGGCAGGTGGTAGAGCTGCTTAGCAAGAGAGAAGTAGACTTAAAGAGCCAAATGAATGTTACCCTCCATAACACTTCTTTTCCACATGCCTACCATTTCCTGTCTGTCTTGGTCCTTTTGAGCTGTTATAACAACACCAACAACAAATCCAGTTTAAGTGGCTTAAACAACAGCCATTTATTTCTTACATTTGTGGAGGCTGGGAGATTAAAGAATAAGGTACTATTGGGTTGGGTTTTTAATACCATCACATTAGGAGCTAGGATTTTAATATGAATTTTGGAGAAACACAGACGTTCAGTTCAAAATAATATGTTGTGTCTCAATCTGATAATTTTAAACAAAGATATTTTCTATAAATTATGATATAAAAAATTGAAGTAAATTTGCATTTGTGGAAACAAAAATATTTTTCTAATTGGGAGAAAGTGACTCTTAATGCATAGGTAGTTTGCTCAATGCATTGCTGGTAGGTACCGGTCCACCTAGCATATTCACCAACACCAACGTTAATATTTTTAAAAGTTCTAGTTCAGACAAAAAGTAGTCTTGTACCATACATCACTGGACATCATCATCAGGAACATCATAAACCCTCCTGTGGGCCTCTACAGGACCTTGCCCTCAATGTAGAGCAACAGTGGTATCAATTGCCCCACTCTCTGGAGGGAGGCTGGCTGAACATACTCTGCTACTCAGGGAAGACTGGTCTTGAAATGAGTGCAGCCTAGAATTTCCTAGCTGTGACCATGGAATGTGAGCTCACACCTACAAGGATGCAGAGGTTACACAGGCTTATGTGCTAAATATGAATAGACATGGTCCCTACGTCAGATCAATGGGGTTTACTTTTCCCATATCTGGGAACTTCTCTCTGCGCTTATCCAGCTTTCTAGTCCTGTCCTCAACTCTGACACCATCTTCCCAGACAATACTCCTAGCCCACCTGCATGTTAGCTGTTGGGCTCAATCAAAAATTAGTAAAGTCATGGGCTCCTTGAAATATACCTAAAATAGACTTTCTAACTTCTTCCAACATGAAGACACCACATTTCATCTGTTATACTTTTACTTTTAGGTACCTCAATAGCAATTTTTCCTACTTTATATCTTAGTGCTTTTCAGCCACCAAGTTGAAGATACTACCATGACCAACCTGACTTCCCTGGGCAGATGACCTCACCAATGTGTTCTGGAACCCCACCTCCCTAGACCCCTACCCCAGTTGGGAAAGATAGAAACAGGCTGGAGAATATGGATCCACCTGCCAATTCCCATGTCCAGCAGAGAAGCAATGACAGAAGCCAGACCTTCCACCTTCTGCACCCCATAAAGATCTTTGGTTCATACTTCCAGAGGGATAAAGACTAGTAAAACTTCCAGTGGAGGGGAAGGGATATGGAACTCTGGTGATGAGAATTGTACCCCTCTTATCCCACAATCTTGTCAATCATTATTAAATCACTAATAAAAATATATAAAAAATGAAAAGCCATTTCCACCTTTTGTGGAATAACAGTGCTATTTTACTGTTTATTTAAGGTTCTTGGGTCTTGTAATAAAAAAATTAACCCAATCTTGGTAAACAATGCTGTGGAAATCTGAGCCTATTTGGGGTTGAACAGAAATGGATATACAAATTGAAAGCAAACATGCTATATAATTGAATTAATAAAAGATTTGAAAACAGAAAGTTAATTGAATGGGGCAGTTTTAGTTATCTTTTTTTCTTCAGCAACTATTACAAATTATTGTTTCCTCCTTGTCCTGCTAGACAGAATCCTACATTTTTCAACCTGCATTTGCAATGTATTTTCACAAAAGGGCCTGTTTGAGATTTTAATGAAATACCTATTTCGTTTCAGTGGAAGTTAATCCAAATATCTGTTGGAGGCTACCACTCACAGCCTCTTTAGCTTTCAACCAACTTCTGTCTCTTTTTAGCTCACACAATGATACACATACTCATTGCTGAATTCAACTCATCTGGGAAGCAAAGGCTCCATCAAGATGAAATAAATTGTAACTGATGTACAGCCAAAGAGATGATTTAAAGTCTAGAGAGCTTCCAATGCAATTTAAACTTCCATGCTTGAACGCTGAAAAAAAAAAGTGTGACTACAGTTTAAATTATTTATGAGAGTAAGGGATGGTGTCTTTCAATCTTTCAAGCATAAACAGGCTTTCCTATTTAAAGTGTCCCCAAAGCTGCATTTTGTAGCAAAGATAGTTTGTAGTTCCTAAGACCTGAGAGACTGTTTGATGATTCCTAGATTAAAAATTAAATGCCTTCTTATTTTAGCTGAAATAGATTGGCATGTCTCATGGGGTCCTCTTTTGAGGGAAGCATACTAAATCCTGGTGCTACTAGTTATGACCACATCTCACAATTACCTAAACAAAGTTGCTTCTCTGTGGCTTATCGCCCCTCAAGAATACATCACGTCAAAAAAGAGATGAATTCATAGTGGAGTTTCCTCCACTTTTCCTACTATGTGGAATATCCCTCAAATACTGGAAGACTTTTAAATCTGATTTAGCTGTTTTCATGCATCATTTTCATAGATAGAACATGAGAAACTAACAAAAGTCTAAGGGTGAATGGTATAAAAGAGCTTTGTCTCAATAGCTGTGTAGCAACAAGTAAAGTCTTAATTTTGTCATCATTCCCTAAGCACTTTATCACCACTGGCCTCTGAGATCCAAGTAACTTCTATTTTTAAAAGTGATTATTCTGTTTATTTTAGAGCTGGGTGGCATCTTTTTTTTCTTATTTTATTTTTAATTTTTTAAATATTTATTTATTTATTCCCTTGTGTTGTTCTTGTTTTATTGTTGTTGTCACTGATGTCATTGTTGTTGTATAGGACAGAGAGAAATGGAGAGAGGAGGGGGTGAGAAAGATGGACACCTGCAGATTTGCTTCACTGCCTGTGAAGTGACTCCCCTGCAGGTGGGGAGCCGGGGGCTCGAACCCGGATCCTCCCTTTGGTCCTTGCGCTTTGCACTACCTGCGCTTAACTTCCTGCGCTACTGACCAACTCCCTCTTGTTTAATTTTTTTTATAATTTTTTATTTATAGAAAGGAAACACTGACGTGAGTCAGGCAGTAGCGCAGCCGGTTAAGCACATGTGGCGCAAAGAGCAAGGACCAGCATAAGAATCCCGGTCAAGTCCCCTGCTCTCCACCTGCAGGGGATTTGCTTCACAGGCGGTGAAGCAGGTCTGCAGGTGTCTGTCTTTCTCTCCCCTTCTCTGTCTTCCCCTCCTCTTTCCATTTTTCTCTGTCCTATCCAACAACAACATCAATAACAACAATAATAACTACAACAATAAAACAACAAGGGCAACAAAAGGGAATAAATAAATATAAAAAAATTTTAAAAAGGAAACATTGACAAAACCACAAGATAAGAGTGGTCTAGCTTCACACAATTCCTACCACCAGAACTCACGATCCCCTCCCCTGATAGCTTTCCTATTCTTTAACCCTCTGGGAGTATGGATTCAAGGTCATTGTGGGATGCAGAAGGTAGAAGGTCTGGCTTCTGTAATTGCTTCCCCGATTAACGTGGGTGTTGACAGATCGATCCATACTTGCTGGGTGGCATCTTATCTGATAAAATACATACATTATCATGTACAAAGACCCAGGTTAGTCCCCCAACCCCCACCTGTAGAGGGAAAGCTTTACAAGTGGTAGAGCAATGATGCAGATCATCCTTCTCCCTCTCTCTTTCTCGCTGCCTCTCTCTCTTCTCTCTCTCTCTCTTTCTCTGCCTCTCTCTCTCTCTCCCTCCTTCCCTCACATCCTCTCCCTCTCCCACTCTCCTATCAAAATTAATAAATAAATAAATAAAGGGAAAACTGGACACTGCAACCATTGCAGTCACCTAATCACCAAACTCCAATGATAGCCATGGTGACAACAAAGAAAAAAAAATCACTTCTTTTCACACAAGAAAAGATAAAGAGGGGCAGGGGAGACAGCATAATGGTTATGCAAACAGACTCTCATGCCTGAGGCTCTTAAGTCCCAGGTTCAATCCCTTGCACCACCATAAGCCAGAGCTGAGCAGTGCTCTGGTGTTTCTCTGTGTGTGTCTTTCTCTACATCTCCCTCAAAAATAAAATTAATAAAAAAATTGAAAAAGAAAAGAAGAAAAGATAAAGAGGCCAGAGTAACACTTTGGCATATGCAGTGGTAGGAATCAATCTCAGAACTGTTTGCTTATAAATCCAATGGTCTCTACCATTGTGCCACCTCCTAGATGATAGAATATCTTTACTTTATCAAGGACTACTATTTATTGTTTATAACAAACACACAAACATGAATGTGTGAGTTTAGAGACAAGCCATTAAAAGAGTAATGACTTGGGTGAGCTCTCTACTTGGGAGACAGTGATAGATCCAAGTCTGGTTTGGGCAGGTTGATTTTATATTGTGACATAGTTCTCATCAGGAGCTCTAGTGGGGCATAGAAAGCATGAGCTTTTGAGCCATGGACTCAGCAATACAAAAGCATTAATGACCTTTATTTTTCTGTAAAAATCTGTGAAATCCTAGTCTGATGATTGTAAAATCAATCTTTGCCATTTCTAATTTTTCTTGCCATTATTAGTGGACTTTTTCTGAGTCAATTCTTACCACCACCTCCAAACCAGTATAGAATGGAAAAACCCTGATACATTCTCAAAGTGTTGAGACATAGTTGTTAGAAATGAGGATGGCCTTGTTTAAATTTAGCCAATCAAACTTCAACTACAGACTTCCTACCATGTGTCTTCATCCTGCCATAAAGTGTCCATATTTCCTTCCCCTCCTCCATATAAAGTTCATGAAGTGGGGCTGGACTGTGACATACCAAGTAGAGTGCACACATCACCATGTTTAAGGATTGTGATTCAACTCCTGGACCCCATCCGTAGCAGTTCACAGGCAGTGGAGCAATACTGTAGGTATCTCCCCCCGCCCCAAACACACCTTTCTGTTTCTTTCTGGTCCTTGTTCTCATTAGGAGCTCTACTGGGGCATAGAAGGCATAGGCTTTTGGGCCATAGGCTAAACAATACAAAAGCATTAATGTCCTTTTTTTTCTGTAGTCAAGTAGCACCCAGTGTGAAACCCCAGTCTGGTGATTGTAAAATCAATCTTTCATAAAATCAATCATAAATAAAAAGGAAGAAAGAAATCAGGTTGGCATCATGATAGCATTTGCAACTTGTCAAAGATTAGATGTCCATAGGTGTGGGGGCTCACTTCTGGGCTCTCAATTCTATTCCACTGGTCAGTGTGTCTATTCATGTTCCAGTACCAAGAAGTTTTGATGACAATAGCCCTATAATACAATTTGAGATCTGGGAGTGTGATGCCTACACTTCTGTTCTTTTTTCTCAAGAGTGTTTTAGCAATTCTAGGTCTTTTCTGATTCCAGATAAACATCTGTAGCATTTGTTCTATTCTCCTAAAAATGTGCTTGGGATGTTGATGGGGATAGCAAAAAATTGTATATGGCTCTGGGTAGTATATTCATTTTGATGATGTTAATTCTACCAACCCATGAACATGGAATATCTTTCCACTTCTTTGTGTCTTTTTCAATTTCCTTGAGTAGTGACTCATAATTTTCAGTATATAAGTCTTTCATTTCTTTGGTTATATTTACTCCTAGATATTTTATTTTTTTAGTTGTTATGGTAAAAGGAATTGATTTCTGGATTTCAATTTCTTCTAGCTTAGTGTTTACATAGAGGAATGCCACTGACTTTTGACTTTTGTTAATTTTGTAGCCTGTCACCTTACTGTATTTCCTGATGATTTCCAAAAGCTTCTTGCTGGATTCCTTAGGTTTTTCTGTGCATACTATCATGTCATCTGCAAATAGGGAGAGTTTGACTTCTCTTCCAATCTGTATCTCTATAATTCCTTGCTCCTGCCTGATTGCTATGGCAAGAACTTCCAACACTATGTTGAATAGTAATGGTGATAGTGGGCAGCCCTGTCTAGTACCTGATCTGAGTGGAAATGCTTCCAGTTTTTCACCATTGAGTATGATGTTGGCTGTAGGTTTACTATATATAGACTCCACTATCTTCAGGAATTTTCCATCTATTCCCATTTTTTGTAATTTTTTTATCATAAAGGGATGTTGTATTTTTTCAAAGGCTTTCTCTGCATCTATTGATATGACCATGTGGTTTCTGGTCTTGCTTTTGTTGATGTGGTGGATCACATTGATTGATTTATGTATATTAAACCAACCTTGCGTGCCTGGGATAAACCCCACTTGAACAGTCTTTTTAATGAACAGTCTTTTAATGAACAGTCTTTTTAATATACTGCTGTATCCAGTTGGCTAGAATTTTGTTCAGTATTTTAGCATCTATGTTCATCAGAGATATTGGTTTGTAGTTTTCTTTTTTGGTTGTGTCCCTGTCTGCTTTTGGTATCAGAGTGATGTTGGCTTCATAGAAGCTGGCAGGGAGTATTCCAGTGTCTTCAATCTTCTGGAAGACTTTTAAAAGTAGAGGTATTAGTTCTTCTTTGAAGGTTTTGTAGAATTCATTTGTAAAACCATCTGGTCCAGGACTTCTATTTTTGGGGAGATTTTTGATAACTGTTTCAATTTCATTATCTGTGATGGGCCTGTTCATGTTATCCACTTCCTCTTTACTTAGTTTTGGAAGTTGGTAGGTATCTAGGAAATCGTCCATTTCTTCCAGGTTCTCTAGCTTGGTGGCATATAGTTGTTCATAGAAGCCTCGCATGATGTGTTGAATTTCTGCGGTGTCTGTTGTGATATCTCCTCTTTCATTTACTATACGATTTATTTGGGTTTTCTCCTTTTTTTTGTTTTGTGAGTCTGGCTAAAAGTTTTTTTTTTTTTTTTTTCTGGAAGTCTAACTAAAGGTTTGTCAATTTTGTTCACTCTTTCGAAGAACCAACATTTACTTTCGTTGATCTTTTGTATGGTTTTCTTATTTTCAATGTTACTGCTTTCTGCCCTAACTTTAGTGATTTCTGTCCTTCTGGTTGCTTTAGGGTTCCTTTGTTCTTCTTCTTTTAGGTCTTTAAGATGTGAAATCAGACTGTTTATTTGTGTTTTTTCTCGTTCCCTATGTGTGCTTGTATAGCTATGAACTTCCCTCTCAGCACTGCCTTAGCTGTGTCCCAAATATTTTGATAGCTTGTGTCTTCATTTTCATTGAAGTCTCAAAACATTTTGATTTCTTCCTTGATTTCCTCTTTAACCTAGAGGTTGTTAAGTGGTGTACTGTTGAGCTTCCACATTTGGGGACTATTACTAATCTTTTGTTGATTGTTAAGTGTTAGTTTAATTCCACTGTGGTCTGAGAAGATGCTTGGGATGATTTCAATGCTCTTGAATTGGCTGATGCTGTCTTTGTGGCCTAACATATGGTCTATACTTGAGAATGACCATGTGGATTTGAGGAAAATGTGTATTCCAGTTACTTGGGATGAATGACTCTGAAAATGTCCAATAGTTCTAGTTTATCTATCTCTTCATTTAGCTCCCTTATATCTTTATTGATTTTCTGCTTGGATGATCTGTCAAGTTGTGAGAGTGGGGTGTTGAAGTCCCCTACTATGACTGTGTTGCTTTTAATATATTGCTATAGCTCTTTTAGTAGACGTTTGATGTATTTAGATGGCTTCTCATTGGGTGCATAGATGTTAATAATTGTAAAGTCCTCTTGATTGACTGATCCTCTGAGCATTAAGTAGTGTCCATTCATATCTTTTTAAATCTTATTTTAAAATCTATCATGTCAGATATGAGAATAGCTGTTCCTGCCCTTTTTTTGTGGGCCATTGGCTTTTATGATAGTTTTACATCCTTTCACTTTAAGTCTGTGTTTGTCTTGTTGAGTTAGGTGGGTTTCCTGTAGACAGCATATTGTTGGGTTGTATTTTCTGATCCATCTTCCTTCTCTGTGTCTTTTAATAGGTGAAGTCAGGCCATTGACATTTATTGATATCAGAGATTGAAGATATTTTAATGCCATTCTTGTAGAGTTTTAGAGTGTTCTGATATATGTCCTATTTATGATGGTCTGACTGTTTATAGAAAGCCTTTCAGAACTTCTTTCAGGGCAGGCTTGGTGATAGTTGATTTCTTCAACTGTTGCTTGTCTGAGAAGGTTTTAATGCCTCCATCTAGTCTGAATGAGTCTAGCAGGATACAGTAGTCTTGGTTGAAAGCCTTTGTCATTGAGCACTCGATAGATATCTTGCCATTCTCTTCTGGCCTGTAGTGTTTGTGTGGAGAAGTCTGCTGCTAATCTTAAGGGCTTTCCTCTGTAGGTGACTCTGTTTTTTCTATTGCAGCCTTCAGGATCCTTTCTTTATCCTTATTCCTTTCCATTATAAATATGATGTGTCTTGTTGTCTTTAAGTCTGGGTTAATTCTGTTTGGGACCCTCTGGGCTTCTTGAATCTTTATGTCTTTGATGTTGTCTAGACTAGAGAAGTTTTCAGCTTTATGGCCTGACTGAAGAATACTTTCTTCCTCTCCCTCTCTTTCTTCCTTTGGTAAGCCAATAATGCATATATTGTTTCTTTTGAAGTCATCCCATAGGTCTCTGTTGTTGTTTTCTGCATCTCTTAATCTCTTTTTGAGATCTCTTACTTCTTTTTTAGTTGTCTCTAATTCATCCTCGATCTTGCTAATTCTGTCTTCAGCCTCATTGATTCTATTCTCTCTGCCCTCTACTGTTTTCTGGAGTTCATCTATTTTGTTTCCCTCTTCTGATACTGTTTTAGCTTATTCAGCTAGTTATGTTCTTAGCTCAGCTATTTCAGCTTTCAATTCTCTAATAACCTTGAGATAGTTAGTGTTATCTTCCAGAGTCTCATTTGTTGTTCCTGTATTTCTGATTATAATTCTTTCAAACTCTTTACTAACTCCTGTGATTATTTCCTTAGCTAATGTTTGGATGTTGAACTCGTTATTTTGTGCTTCACCCTTTGGTGGGGGGGGGGGGTTAGCTGGATTGTTGTCCTGGTTAGTTTCTCCAATATTTCTTCTTGTTGGTTTACCATTTTATATATTATGTTATGAGTTCCTTCTCTTAGTACTTTTCAAATTACTGATCACTATTTCCTGGATTGACTTGTGTCTAAGTAAGGTAATTCAAAGTGGTGGAAGTTAACAGTTGTTTCAATAGTATTTTAATCCCTGAGTTGGAGCTCAGTGATTTAAAAGCCTCTTTTTTTTCTCTCTCTCTCTCTGTAGGCTATGGGAGCCTGAGGGCTTCTAAACTATAAGTAGGCTTCTTAGCTTAATCACTGACTCCTGACCAAGAGATAAGGCAGGGTGTGGCAGAGATAGTCCAGTGGTTATGCAAAGAGACTTTCACAGCCCCACACCTATGCCACTGAGGTATAGGTCTTCTCCTGAGTTTCCTGGTTACATCTCTGTCCCCAGTGTCCCTCCCTGCCGCTGCTCCAGATTCTGAGGGCAGTAGCAATGGAGACTCAGATTGCACTTGGTGAGTCTCTGGGGAGTCCTCTCCTCCCTTCAGCTGTCCCCTTGTTGGTGTAACAGACTGGAAGTAGTGTCTCAACTGATAAATCGCAGGACTGTTACCAGCCACTTAGTCTCTCCCTAGGCTCCTCTCTGTCACCAGCAATGTGTGTTTGCACTCACCGGTGATTTGGTGAGTTCCTGTAGTCATTCTAGTCCTGTCTTGTTGTGGTCCCAGGTGGTCTCCTTTGGTATTCCTAGTTGATCCAGGAAAGGAGAGGAGAGGAGAGAGACAGATCTGCTGCTGCTCCAATTCTGTTAAATTTTTGAATCACAAAAAAGAAGAGAGTGCAAATGCTGCTGAAAAGAAGATGATAATATAGATAAGTCTCCAATTATTGGCTGCATGATTCACAGAAAACCATTGTGCTATGTCCCATTCAGCTAAAACTCTCCTCATTATCTTTATCAGCATTTTATGTATCCAGCCTTTAACAGAGCTAACTACATGCCAATTTGCCCTAAGAACTAACTGTAACAGACATGTCTACAAAAATAAAATACAAAATGCACATAAATCATGGGATTTTTTTCCTGTTGCCATATCCTTTCTATTTTCTAAAGAGATAATTGTGATGACAGTGGCAGGCACAATCTCATTTATATAAAACACTCATGCATAGGTAGACATGGCTATTCAATGGAATTTATGTTGACCGATATCCTTTCTGCACTTTAGGAGGAGAAAAATAGCTTGATGTTTGTTATCCTGTTTGCACCAGTTCATGTATGTAAAATACATTCATTTTACAGCTGAGGAGATGTCTCAATGGGTAGTGCATAAGACTTGGATGTATAAATTTCTGGGGTTCAGTGTTTGACCACCTGCACTACTTATGCTACAGCTGTGCTCTGATCTATCTATCTATCCATCCATCTTTTTGTTCCTTTTTTTTTTTAACAACTGTGTTCTGATTGATCAGTCTATCTATCCATCCATCTGTCTTTTTGTTCCTTTTTTTTTTTTTACAGCTGTGCTCTGATTAATCAATCTATCTATCCATCTATCTTTTTGTTCCCTTTTTTTTTTTTTGCCATCAAAGTTATCTCTGGGATTCTATTCCTGAATGCCACCATTTCTGGTGGCTGCTCCCAATACAAACACGCACTCTTTTTGACAGAGTATAAGAGACAGAGAGGAGGACAGAGAGATAGAAAGGAGAGGTGCCTATAACGACTGTTCATGAAGTTTCCATCTGTAGGAGGGAACCAGAGACTTGAACCTAGGTCCTGTACATAGTAATATATGTGTTCTATCAGATCTACCTCCACCTAACCCATTGCTTTCTTGTTCAGTAAATAAGAAAGTAAGCATGCATTTAAAAATGCTGGACAAATGAATTTCATATAATCAGAGAGACCATGTAGTAACTTTTAGTTATTTGAATAAGAATAAAGAGATTAAATTCAGTAAACTTTAACAAAAATCACTTTTGCTCCTTAACTTTTTTTCTATTTTTTTTTATTTATAAAAAAGAAACACTGACAAAACCATAGGATAAGAGGGGTACAACTCCACACAATTCCCACCACCAGAACTCCATATCCTATCCCCTCCCTTTATAGCTTTCCTATTCTTTAACCCTCTGGGAGTATGACCCAAGGTCATTGTGGGATGCAGAAGGTGGAAGGTCTGGCTTCTGTAATTGTTTCCTTGCTGAACATGGGCGTTAATAGGTTAATCCATACTCCCAGCCTGCCTCTCTCTTTCCCTAGTTGGGAGGAGGTTCCTTAACTTTTATTTTATCTAAAAATTAAAATGTAATAACACTTTCCCTACATGTGTCAAAGTTGTGGTTATTAATGATAAAATCTATTAAAAGAAAAAATATTTTGAAACAATGTTTAGATTCTGAAATACATTACAAATATCCTACTGTTAATATTATTATCATCATCACTGGTATTAGTAATATACAGACAGGTTTTCATGGATGAAAGAGTAAGCAGAGAAATTCTAAATTCCATACCTTTATCTCTAGGGTCTTGAACCCAGGTCTTTGCACACTGTAATGTGTATACTTAACCAGGGGTGCCACCACCTGGCCCCTCAAACATTGGTTTTAAAACTCCAGCTTTACTCACACAAATACAGTGGTCCTTAACTTCTCTACAATTATTTTCATCTGGAAAACAGAATATTCCTATTACAGTTTCAGTGATAAGAACATTTATAACTTAAAACCATTCAAGGCTGGTGTTACCTTGATCTAGAGGTCACATTGTTGAGCCAGGTACTACACTTTGCTGCTCATTGTAACTGTATATATGACACTCACCAGTTCTTTTTTTCCCAAGGACAAAGAAGTAATAATCTGATCTAAAAGATGCTACTGTGAAAAACAGAATCTCCCAATTTTTAAATCACCATGAAGTATATTTCATCCCACTTCCTAGAATAATGATGAACATTACACCAGTTGTCACACTGTGACTTCTCTGAATAGAAGAAAGGGAGCAGGAATAAGAGAAAAAAAAACCTAGAATTTACCTATTATGTGTCAAGTACTTCACAAGTTTCTTATCAGCTATTTTATAACTACTTTTATAATTGTTATACAGAAATATAGGGGTAGAAGCTTAAGGGGAATACATACTGACCCAAGTTCATGTAGTTTATTTGTTACATATGAGTAGGTAGCTGCAATTAATCTTATGTGTCAATGTGAATGGTCCATGGTACTTACTCAGTAAATCATTATCCTGGCTATTTTTTCTGCTGGCGAAGAGGAAGAGATAAATATTAAAATAGAAGTCAATAGACTTTGATTAAAGAAGATTACCTCTATAAACATGAATGGACCTCATTAATTAGTTGAAAGTCTTAATAGAAAAAAAAAAAAAAAAAAAACACTGGTGTCCCATGAGCAAGAAGCAATTTTTTTCAGCTGAATGTTTTTGTCTCAAATGATAAGTCTTCCCTGGGTGGTTCTCTAGCCTGTTGAGCTTACCTTTTTTCCCCCAAAGAAATAGACTATATGTAGAGAGAATATATGTTATTTTATTATGTAAATGCAATATATTATATACTGGTCTTATGATTATATATAACATGTAGTTACAATACATATTATGACATATTGGGTTATCAGAAAAGTCATTATTTTTTTTGCATAAACAGAAAAATGTCATAACTTTTTTGGCAACCCAATAATTATCACAATTATAGTTATTATAATTGTACATCATGCAAGTATATATTTATAATATATAATTACATATTATCACAATTTTAATGTTACAATAAATTATTTCTTAAAGATTATGTGATTGTAGTATATTATTATGTTGCATATATTATAGTATGTCATTAGTAGAAATACTTACTGGTTTACTGTGAAAGTTAGAACTCCAGTTGTGTCTAGCTAGGCCCTCTGGTACAGAAACTCTCACAAGGTTACAATTACATGTTGTCTGGGGTTTCAGTTTCCTTGAAAGTTAGAATGGGGAAAGAAGTACTTTTTTGTGGTGACAACCCATTTTTTATTTTGTTTTTTTATTTCATTAGTGATTTAATAATGATTGACAAGATTGTGGGATAAGAGGGGTGCAATTTCACACAATTCCTACCACCAGAGTTCCATAACCCATCCCCTCCATTGGGAGCTTCCTTATTCTTTATCCCTCTGGGAGTATGGACCAGAGATCTTTATGGGGTGCAGAAGGTGGAAGGTGTGACTTCTGTAATTACTTTTCTGCTGCACTTGGGTGTTGACAGGTGGGTGGATCCATATCCCCAGCCTGTTTCTATGGAAAGAAATACTTGTAAACTCAATTAGTAGTTGTTACATCCATACCAAAATCAGTGTTAGTTATTTTTGCCTCAAGTGAAGAGTGGAAAAACCAGCTCAGGTTCTGAGAAATTTTGCTGTTAGTGATCCCATTAGTTAAATGCACATGAACAGTTTACACATTACCTATATTTGCCTCTCAAGGAAGGAAAAAGGCCAATGTGCTGACTACAATCATATGCCACTCCAAGACTGAGCATCCAAGAATACAGGGTTTTTTGTTTGTTTGTTTGTTTGTTTGTTTTTTTCACTCTCCTAGATCTCATAATCATTCACAGCCACCTTTCCCAAGGTATGCTCCAAATACCCGTGTCTGGATGGATCTAGTCTCTCTGTTATGTAATATAGTCTCTACAGTTAACCATAAGCCAGTTAGAAGGCCTATATTTCAGCTACATTGAAGAGTTAAATTTAATAAGAGAAAACAAAATGCCTAGTACAGTGTTTGACTTGTATTGGGTTATTAAGTTACAAGTTCCCTTCCTTGGAACAGAAAAAAAAAAATGAATAAGAAAGAAAAATACCTTTACAGAAACTTGTTGATATTTTCTTTCAATGGAGTTACAAAGGTATTCCTTGGATTATCTGGTTTATTCAGTGCCCTGTGGATTTCCACTTAGATTGAACCATATGAAACTGCCAATAATCGACAGTTTTTAACTGTTATAAAATGAAGTTGTGTGTGATTCAACCCAATCTAACCTCTACAAGAAGTCCCTGGTGCACTTCTGGCTACAAAGCAGTCAGCTTAGAAAATCTTTTAATTCCTCTCCATACCAAAACCTCTGAAACACCAGGAAATGTAATAATAGGCATTATACAGCATTGGAAATGGGAGAGTGCCTCCAGCAGATCAGAAATCCTCTGACTCACAGCTAGCAGATGCAATGCCAGGGGCAGGAACCAGCTGCTTTGGAAATGCTGCTGTGTCTCAGACCCCAACAGCTGCCAGTACACTGAGGATCACACTGTCTTCAGCCTGTAAATTCATGTGGCTATGATCCCTCAGGGACCATCTGGTTCTACCTTTGTGTCTGAGGCACAAGTCTTCAGTCTTTGACATATCCACAACAGGAAGCTATAGGTTGAAATCCCCTTAATAATAGCCAAGGAGGGTAGAGAGTCACCTCGCCAATGCCAAGTTCCTTCTCTAGAAACAGCCCCATCCAATTTCCAGTCCAAAAGATCTGAGAACCTGAAGGGCCACCCCTGTTGCTGCCACAAGATGTTCTGAGGTTATCACTGAGGCCACCAGTCTAATGTGTTGGAAAAATATATACGGTAGTTCTCCTTATTGTAGCTTCAGTTGCCCATAGTAACTAACATCTAAAAAAAAGGTATGAGCAATTACATATTTTAAGAGGACATATTTACCTGATTTTTATCGCAGTATATCTTTAAAATTGATCCATCTTATTAATAGTTATTTTCTTTAGCTTGCCTGATTGTCTGATTGTATTGCCTGATATGTATAAAAAGAAAAACAGTCTATTTCTTTGTCTGTGATTGGTGCATTTAGATTTTGTAGTTCTTCTTGGTTCAGTTTTGGAAGTGCATAGGTTTCTAGGAATTGTTCCATTTCTTCCAGATTCTCTAGCTTGGTGGCATATAGTTCTTTATAGAAGTTTCGCAGGATTCTCTGGATTTCTGTGGTGTCAGTTGTGATATCTACTGCATCGTTTACAATTCTATTAATTTGAGTCTTCTCTCTTTTTTGTTTGGTGAGTCTGGCTAGGGGTTTGTCAATTTTGTTTAATCTTTCAAAGAACCAACATTTGGCTTCATTGATCTTTTGTATGGTTCTTTTATTTTCGATGTTGTTTATTTCTGCTCTAACTTTAGTGATTTCTGTCCTTCTGGTTGCTTTAGGGTTCCTTTGTTCCTCCTCCTCTAAGTCCTTGAGGTGTGCAGTAAGGTCGTTCATTTGAGCTTCTTCTTGGTGTTTAATATGTGATTGTATGGCTATAAGTTTCCCTCTCAGTACTGCTTTAGCTGTGTCCCAAATATTTTTATAGATTGTGTCTTCATTTTCATTAGTTTCCAGGAACATTTGAATTTCCTGCTTGAGTGAGTCTCTGACCCAGTGGTTCTTAAGGAGCATGTTGTTTAGTTTCCAAATTCTGTGTCTTTTAATAATTTTCCGTTTGTTTTTAAATGTTAGTTTTACTCCACTGTGGTCTGAGAAGACACTTGGGATGATTTCAATGCTCTTGAATTTATTGATGCTGTCTTTGTGGCCTAACATGTGGTCTATCCTTGAGTATGTGTTATGTGGATTTGAAAAGAAGGTGTATTCCAGTTTTTTGAGTTGCAGGAGTCTGAAAATGTCCAAGAGGTCTAGTCTGTCATTCTCTTCATTCAATTCTCTTGTATCTTTATTGGTTCTCTGCTTTGTTGATCTGTCTAAGTGTGAGAGTGGGGTATTGAAGTCTCCCACTATTATTGTATTACTATTGATGTATTTTTGAAATTCTTTCAGTAGATGCTTAATGTATTTAGATGGTCCCTCATTGGGTGCATAGATGTTCAAAATTGTTAAGTCTTCTTGGCTGATTGATCCTCTAATCATTATGTAATGTCCTTGCCTATCTTTTATTACTTTATTTAATTTAAAATCTATCGTGTCTGAGATGAGAATGGCTGTTCCTGCCCTTTTTTGTGGTCCGCTAGCCTGTATGATAGTTTTCCATCCTTTCACTTTAAGTCTGTGTTTATCTTGTTGTCACAGATGGGATTCTTGCAAGCAGCATATGGTTGGGTTATGTTTTCTGATCCATCCCCCCACCCTGTGCCTTGTGATGGGTGAGTTTAAGCCATTGACATTTATTGATATTATGGATTTAATGTATTGTAGTGCCATTGTTCAAAAAAAATTTGTTTGCTCTGATATATTGCAAGTATTATAGTGATGTTCTTGTTCATAAGAGGTCTTTTAGTACCTCTTTCAGGGCCGGCTTGGTGATGGTTGCCTCCTTTAACTGTTGTTTATCTAAGAAGGTTTTGATCCCTCCATCTAGTTTGAATGAAAGTCTAGCAGGATATATTATCCTTGGTTGAAACCCTTTTTCATTCAGGGCTCGATAGATATCTTGCCACTCCCTTCTGGCTTTTAGAGTTTGAGTGGAGAAATCTGCAGATAATCTTATGGGTTTTCCCTTGTATGTGACTTTTTGTTTCTCTCTTGCAGCCTTTAGGATCCTTTCTTTATCCTTACTTCTTCTCATTGTGACTATGATGTGTCTTGGTGTCTTCAGGTCTGGGTTGATTCTGTTTGGTACTCTCTGGGCCTCTTGAACCTTGATATCCTTTCTGTTATTCAGGTCTGGGAAGTTTTCTTGTATTATTTCCTCTAGAATGTTTGCTTCTCCTTCCTCTCTTTCTTCCTCTGGCAGGCCAATTATATGAATGTTACTTCTTTTGATATCATCCCATATGTCTCTGTTGTTGTTGTCAGTGTCTCTCAATCTCTTTTTAAGCTCTTTCACCTCTTTCTTTGTTTTCTCTAACTCATCCTCTGTCTGACTAATTCTGTTTTCTGCTTATGTTAGTCTGCTTTCCCTTGCCTCAGCTTCTTTCTTCATTACAGCTATTTCAGCTTTCAGTTCTCTAATTGCCTCAAGATAATCAGTATTTTCCTTGGGGGGGTCTCAACTGTTGTTTCCCTAATACTGCCATTCCTTTCCTCCAATGTTGTTTTCATTTCTCTGATTAATAAGTTTATTATTGCTTGCATACTTTTCTTATCTATGGTTACTTCTGGCTGATTTGAATTTTCTTCTGGGCTCTTGTCTTCATTCATTGGAGTAGCAGTTTTGTTTGATTTTGATCTACCCATTTTTTTTATTTATGTGTTTCTTTTTTTTTTATGCTCTGTTGTTCCTCAGTTGTTGTGTCTTGAGTACAAGTAACACTGTACTAAATACCTTTATGACAATTGCACTCAGCAACCTCCGGAACTACAGTAGCAACTGAAGTAAGTATTGAAGTAGTTTTATCGTTACCAGATAGCCAAACAATTTCTCTGTCTGTGAAAAAATAGTAACCAAATCCCAGTGAAGAAAGAGAAAAGAAAGAGAGGATAGCAAGAATAGACAGTTATGTGAATCTACTATCCACTGTATATTCTAGGGGTAACAAGAGGGGAAAGGGAACTAGAGCAGAGATACACACATAGAGAGTCCACTCTGAGTCAGATTTCTTCCCCAAAGTAATTCACAAATTCAGAAAGGCAAAGAAGAAGGAAGAAGTGTATGATAAGATTAAAAAACAAAGAGAGAGAGACAAGTGAGACAAAAGGGAGAAGATAAGAAAAAGAGTTGTAATTAAAGAGCAGTGCAAGGAACTTCCCAAATGTGTATCAGTGAATTCAAAAAAGCACCCTGTTTGGTCGTGTGGGGTATCCTGCTAGGAGTTGGTCCCCAGGGACTGCTTATGGGGGGGAAGGAGGTATGCTTGAAAATTAAAAGGAAGAAAAAAGAATTTTTTTCCCCTACTCTAATTCTTAACCCAAATTAAGTTATAGTCACCTCCTTGTCATCGCGATGACCCCTTATTGGCTGGCCTGCTAAAGGCAGAAAATCCTACTGTTTTTAGGAGATGTGTTTGGAGTTCAGCGGCTAGCAGCTTCTCAGTCCACCATCTTCCAGGAAACCCCCCCTCCAGACTTTTTTAAAGGATTTCTCGAAAATGAAAACTAGCTCCAAGTCCTTTGATCCAATGTGAGCTATACTTAAGAAGACTTTGGATCCGCCCTCAGGGTTGCGGTGGTCCCTGGAGACTCCCAAGGGAAAGCCCCCAAGCTATAGTGCTCCCTCTGGGTCCTCTGCCGGCCACCTAGCAGCGCTCTGCAACTGGCGGAGGAGCCGCCTTCCTGGGCGGAGGACAATGCCTGGCGCACCCGCCTTGCCCGCTGCCGCCTGGGAAGTCTAGAGCAGCCCGCCCGCTAGTCCGTGCCACCTTTACTCTAATTCTTATCCCAAATTAAATTATAGTAACCTCTTTGGTGTCCCCACTAGGACCCCTTGACTGCCCTGCTAAAGGCAGAAAATCCTACCGTTTCCAGAAGATGTGATCAGAGCACACTCTGCTAGCAGCTTCTCAGTCCGCCATCTTCCTCTAAGCCCCGAAAAACAGTCTATATAGATTGTGGTACTACTCACAATTTCAGGCCTTGACAAGGCATCTTGGAATATATTACATCATTTAAAATTTGGCATCATTCACAAGGTCAAAGTTTATCACAGAAGATTCTTGACCTTAATTGTTATTGTAATATCATTGTGGTTTGTTCTGCCTGTATATTCAAGTCCAACTTCTAGTGTGGCTTTGGGTATGTAATCTCACTGTTGTGTGTTTTACATCTTATGTCTCCTATAAATGAGGCTGGGCTAAGGAGGCCTACTGTGCATATATGAAAAGCTGCCTCAGAACGCTTACCACTTAACCCCTTTGTTGGGGAGGCTAACTACTCAAAGAAACTTTTCTCACATGATAGAAAATAATAATACAAAAGAGATAAGGGTGTAAGATACATAAAAATAACCTATGATTGAAAAGTGAACAGAAATCTTGTTATGACCATTATACAACAGACTCACATCTAATATCCTCACTATTATGCGTAGAAGGCATAATACTAGCTCTATATATCCTTTTACAAAGCTTAAAGGGAAATTGCCTAGCATGTCAGAGGATTCTATGATGAATGGCATCAAGAAATTTGATAAGATAATACAAATTATATAATTAGGAACATGGAAGTATAATATTGTGGTGTTACTAATGAAATAAGGGCTGTCTCTTCAATAAATGAAAAGGCATTTAAAATTATAGGAATCAACAAAAAGACACTTGATTTCATAATAAAAATCTATATAGCTGATGAAGTAAAAGAAACATTGTTTTCTAAAACTAAAAATTCAAACCTATACAATCAAGAAATTTGATAGTGAAGAGAAATAGTAGTGTCACAGATAATTCTGGTCCATTTTGTTAATATTCATTTTACATACAGGTTGTAATTGTTTCCCTAAGATCCTATTTTTCTCTCACACTCCTTTTGCTACATTTTTTTTACAAATTCATCTTTTATGTATTCTTTCTTAAAATAAAGATTTTTAATTTAGACGTTAGCATCATATTCTTATTTTCAGAAGACAGATGACTTAGAATTTATACCTGAAAGCCTATTTAATTTTTTTAACATTCTTAAGGGAATAGTTTCTCTCTCTTTTCTTTAAATTATCTTTATTTATTGGATAGAGACAGCCATAAATCAAGTGGGAAGGAGGTGATAGAAAGGGAAAGAGACAGAGAGACACTGACAGCCCTGCTTCACCACTCACAAAGCTTCCCACTTAGGTGGGGACTGGGGGCTTGAACCTAGGTCCTTGTGCATTGTAACATGTGTGCTCAACCAGGTGCACCACCACCCAACCCCAAGGGACTAATTCTTGTTTTGAAGAAAAACTTCTTCTGGAAGTTAGCAATTTCTTTGTTTCCTTTAAATCAATGAAGTTTTTTTTTTTTCATCATAACCATGTTATTTTCTTTTTTTCTTATTTTTTTCTTTCAAACTCTTTATTCTCTCCTGTGATTATTTCCTTAACTAGTGTTTGGATGTAGACCTTATTATTTTATGCTTCAACCTTTGGGGGGCTTGTAGCTGGACTCTTGTCCTGGTTCATTTCTCCAATATTTTTTCTTGTTGGTTTAACCATTTTCTATAGTATGTTATGAGGTCCCTCTCTCAGTACTTTTGAAATTACTAATCATTCTTGCCTGGATTGAATTGTGTCTAAGTAAGGTAATTAAAGAGTTCACTGCTGTGGAAATTGACAGTTGTTTCAATAGTATTTTAATCCCTGAGTTGGAGCTTAAAAGCCTCTTTTGTTCTTTTTCTTCCCTGTAGGCTATGAGAGCCTGAGGGCTTTTAAACTCTAAGTAAGCTTCTTAGCTTAATCACTGACTCCTGACCAAGAGATAAAGTAGGGTGGGGGAGAGATAATCCAGTGTTTATGCAAAGAAACTTTCACAGCCCCATTGCTAGGCCACCAAGTTATAGATTTTCTCCTGAGTTTCCTGGTTAGTTCTCTGTCAGCACAGGTGTCAGTACAGGGCCTCCCTGCTGCTACTCCAGATCCTGAAGGCAGTAGCAATGGAGACTCACAGTTGCATTTGGAGACTCAGGGGAGTCCTCTCCTCCCTTCTCCCTTGTTGGTGAAACAGACTGGAGGTGGTGTCTCAACTGGTAAATTGCCGGACTGTTACCAGCCACTTAATCTCTCCCTAGGCTCCTCTCTGTCCATGAGCCACAGGTGTTTGCACTCACCGGTGATTTGGTGGATTCCTGAAGTTCTAGTCCTGTCTTGTTGCAGTCCCAGGTGGTCTCCTTTGGTATTCCTAGTTGACCCTGTGGAAGAGAGAAACACAGTTGCTGCTGCTCTGTAGCCCCACCTCTGGAAGTAATCCTTTTCCCCCCATTCCTTCTTCTTTCTCTTCCCCTGCCTCCTCTTCTTCCTCCTCCTCCATGGCTTTCCTGTTCCTCCTACTCTTCATGTCCTGCTATCCCTCCTCCTCTTCTTTTTTTGTTAACCATAGCACTACTCAGCTCTGGCTTATGGGGGGTTTTGGGAATTGAACATGGGCCCTCAGAGCCTCAGGCATGAAAACCTGAAAACCTTTTTGTATCATTAAAATGTTATCTCCCTAATTTGACCACATTATTTTCTTTTTCCTTTTTTCTTTTATTTAAATTTTTATTTATAAAAAGGAAATATTGGCTAATTGAGATTTTATTTATATTTGAGTCTTTCTTTTAAAGAAAAGTTTTCACACACATATTTTTCATCGAAAATTTATATTTTCCAGTACCACACCTTAGAATACCTTTATGTTAAAGTTTGGCATCATTCACAAGGTCAAAGTCTGTCACAGACTATTCTTTTTATTTTTTTAATTATCTTTATTTATTGAATAGAGACAGCCAGAAATTGAGAAGGTATGGAAACACAGAGAAGGAGAGAGACAGAGAGGCACTTGCAACACTGCCTACCACTCAAAGAGCTTCCCCCAGGCAGGTGGGGATTGGGGACATAAACCTGGGTCTTTGTGAATTGTAACGTGTGCTCAGCCAGGTGCACCACCACATGGTCCCTCACATAATATTCTTTTTGTTTTTATTATTTATATGACTACAAGTCAATTGGAGTGTACATAAACACCACTACCACCACCAAAAGACAGAATATTCTTAATTGGAATTGTTGCAGTATATTTGGGGTTTGTTCTGTCTACACATTCAAGTCCAGCATCTGTGGTGCTTTGGGTATGTGACCTCACTGCTGTGTGTTTTACATATTACAACTTGTAATTAAAGGGGCTGGCGTAAGTTATCTCAGATGTTTATAAATTATCCTGGAGAGAAAACTGGATCACTGAGGACCTTTACAGAAAATAATTAAAATTGAGTGAGATAAGAAAGTCTGATGCTGGAGCCGGGTGGTTGAACACACATGTTACAATGTGCAAGGACCCAGGTTCGAGTCCCCAGTCCCTACCTATAGGGGAAAAGCTACAAGTTGTGAAGCAGCGCTGCGGGTGTCTGTCTGTCTCTCTTTCGCTCTATCTCACCCTTCCATCTCAATTTCTGGCTGTCTCTAATAAAACAAATAAAAATAATTTTAAAAATTAAAAAAAAAAAGAAAGTCATGGTCCAGGAGGTGACATAGTGGGTAAGGCATTGGCCTCTCAAGCACAAGGTCCTCAGTTCAATCCCTAGCAGCATATGTACCAGAATAATGTCTGGTTCTCTCTCTCTCTCTCCTCCTATATTTCTCATTAATAAATAAATAAAATATTAAAAAAAGAAATTCTGATGCTTGTGAGCATTCATATACACATGGTATCATTCATATGCAAGAATTTCTTGGTCCCAAGTGTACTGATTAAGTCACACAGAAGAAATAAATTGTTCTGAGGAGTCTCATCAAAAACTGGGGTTCCTGAAGTCATCGCATAAATCCCAGTATTAATCAACTAAAGTAAAAATGTTTGCAATTCAAAAATGTCATCAGAGGCAGACAAAATAACTCACCTGGGAAGGTTCCTACTTTGTCTTGTATAAAACCCAGGCACACATCCAGCTTCCACTGCATAATGGGAAGCTTCCAGTCCTATGGTAGCTTTCCTCTTCTCCCTTTCTCTCTGTCTCTTTCTCTCTATATCTGAAAAAAGTCAGCCTGGAGCAGTGAAACCCCAGCAGTGACAAAATAAATAAATAGATAAATTAATCTCTAGGTTCTCTCCTTCACTTGTTTATGGTAATCTCCAACTCAGTGCTTCACCTACCTGTTGAGTTTCCTCTTTTCCTCTTTGTAGTAGGAAGAGTACCCAGTGAAAACAAAGAACTAGCAGAGCAATGAAATTGTCAGAGTAAAAGTGATACAGTGATTGTAAGAACAAAGGAATTCACAGGAGTAAATGCTAACCACTATTTTACAAATGTATTAACTCAAAGAACTGAAAAATGTTAATATCCAATGACAGCACTGATAAGCCCCAATGGCACGATTATATATATATTCCTGAGTCATTCACTGAGTCAGGAAGCTCTTATGTTTCAGATGGTCCAACCCATGTCTTCTGAGCACATACTTCTCTAACTTAAGTGAGATGACTGATCATTGTAGGATCTTGTGAAAGTACAAATCAGTAAGTCTGGAAACATAAGAGCTGAGTTTGTACTTAACACCTACCACCCACTGAAAAGTACTTCTAAACTTTCCCTGGGATGGATTGTCAGACCATATGCAAACACAGTCTGTATTTAAAATGATATATTAAATGTTAGTTTATTATTACCCCAGATATGCTCCTGTGCACTAGTTCCAAGAGTTGTACAGCAACCCAGGTATTCATTTTTCAGGTGAATACCTAACTACATATAAACTCATTTGTACATTTCAGTAGCCCTTAAAGTTTTTATTTTGTGATTCTTTTGTTAGGATTACAAATAAGTAATCCTTAGTGGAAAGTTTATAGAAAGTGCATAATTTTCTGGTAAGAACTACAGAAATGACTTAGACGTTTAGTCACAATCCATCTATCAGGACTGTCATATGTCTTCATAGTGGATTGAGTATCACAAGTATGGAATCACTGATCCAGAGGACTAGTCAGTTGTTAATATCATATTCAGTGTGTCCAGGACTGTCCTGAAGTCATAGCATAATCGACAGTATTGTGCTTCAAAGTGTGGATTCAACAATACATTGTACAGTGATCTTTCTGATGATGGACACTGGTGAAAAAGCACTGGCTTCATCTAACTTGTCTGTTTCTCTCCAGACTCTCACATAGAAAGAAAGAAATTCTCAGTCAAATCCTCCTTCTTGGTTGGCAATAGTTAGGGCCTAAATGAGTATTAGGCTCAGGTTCAACGAAGTTGAACACTACTAAGTGTGTTACGGATGAAGCATAATTTCCTCACTATGATTCAATCTACAGATGCTTCTAGTCTGAACTGCCTATATGGAGCTCTCATTCTTTTGACAGGTGAAGGTTGTTTTTAGGCTCTACCATGTCTCAAAGGATTGCACAAAAATTCTTTACTATGCCACCAGTTGATGAGAGAACCACTAGCAAAATTAACTGAAGGAAGAAATATGTTCATCTCACTAGATAAGATACAGCAAAACAGATGAAATCATATTGACCCAGCTTCTCTCTGATATAGTTGGAGCAGCCTGTAGGTTAAGTAGATTAAGAATGTAACTTCAGGTTACTATTACTATCTGGAATGAGATCTACATCTTGTTGCTGATTGTCTGGCCACATTAGGCGCATTGTTTAATCTCTTTGAATCCACTTGTTCAACTGCTTCATAAGTTCATTATGATAAATGGAGTGTGCTGTCATATTTAAAGGGCTTAGGGAGGATATAGCACATTGCCAGCATTGGACCCTTGCTCATTATTAGTCCTAGGTGCTATGCTTCTTTTCTGCTTCATAAACATCCAAGTGAATTCTTAATCACTGTACAAAACTAGTCTATAGTTATACTCAATATTAATTACAGGTGCAGGTGCTGTTTTTAGTAAATTCATTTCAGTCCCATTAGGTACGGACAACTACTATCAGTTTGGAAAGATTTTCTTTCAGATAGCTTGAGTCCCAAATCTGTAATGACCTGAGATATTCATTTTAGTTTCAAATCTCAAGGAATGTGAATATAACAGACCAAATTCTATATAAGGTCTAATCATTAACATGTCATTGCATAAAGAACAGAGAAAGCCAAATCTTTAAAAAAAATAAACAGAAAAATGTGTAATTAGGGGGATGAATAATGAGGTTCATTAAGAATATAAAAAGCTACACTTTGTTTCTAGATTTAAAGATTGAGTCATAAAAGTTTGTTATATCTGCATCTCAAAAGAATGGAAATGCCATTTCAATTTCATGGAGAAAAATAAGTTAAAGATACCAGACTGCCTTTGAAAGGCTTCTTTGATCATATGCCACATGGCAAAGTGAATATATTAAATTTTAAATTGCCTATCTTCAGAAGGATATGATATGGAACATATTTAGGATTTTAGTCCTTTAATTTAACATTAAACATACTAAAAATCTCCTTATCAACTGTTGACAGCCCAATATTAAAACAGAGGCTTTGTCCTAATCATAAGCAGATCAAACCTTGCTTGTTTTTTGAAGCACATTTCCTATCTCTTTCAGCTACTCACTGTGTGGCATTCTGCCAAAGGGGGCTTTTCTAAATTGCTCTCTGAACTGGTAGGCAATTTCTTGTCTGTATCCACAGGGCTGTGCCCCATAGCCTAGAATTCAAATGCAGTGCAGTCAGTGGAGCATGTTGCTATGAAAACAAATGCTGGGGAAAATATGGAAGAGTTTACCTTTTAATAATAAAATATCAACTTTTGTATGCTTTACTTTCCCTACTATTCCTCCAAGTATTTTTTGTGACTTTCTTTTTTTTTTAATATTTTATTTTATTTATTTATTCCCTTTTGTTGCCCTTGTTGTTTTATTGTTGTAGTTATTATTGTTGTTGTCGTTGTTGTTGGATAGGACAGAGAGAAACGGAGAGAGGAGGGGAAGACAGGGGGAGAGAAAGATAGACACCTGCAGACCTGCTTCACCGCCTGTGAAGCGACTCCCCTGCAGGTGGGGAGCCGGGTTCGAACCGGGATCCTTATGCCCGTCCTTGTGCTTTGCGCCACCTGCGCTTAACTCGCTGCGCTACAGCCCGACTCCCTCCTCCAAGTATCTTGTAAGGTCATACCTAGGAAAGTGTGGCTTAGGGCCAACTGCTATTTTGTCCTCTTTTTTTTCTCAGTGCTCCAAAAATATTTTCTCTTAGAGATGATTAGATTAATAGAAATATACAAATCCTTTTATAAAGGCACTGCCTTTCTAAATAAGAAGTAAACAGCACAAAGAACATCAAGTTAATTCCCCTACTTATTCCATACATCAAAGTTCTAGCTGTCTTTAATATATTTTTTATTTCCTGAAGTGATTCTACACACACACACACACACACACACACACACACACTTTATCTGATACTCTGAAAAAGGATCCCAAGCGTTTTTACATGACCAAAAGAAGTGATCATTTAGATGGAAGAGGAATAGTCAAGAAAAACTTCAGAGAAGAACTATTTAATATTTGATTCTAGCTTCTCATGTTAGAAAATAGAAAGAATTTTAATCCATTTTTTTCAATGTAGATTTGATTGAAGTGTAGCTTTGAAGAGAAGAGAGGATTCACAAAAATGTACAGTGGGGGTGAATTGGAGAGGACTGTTCCATTCTAGCAACACTTGTTTGGTTGGTTCATTACACAATGAGTTCTTCCTCTAGTGCAGTTGTCCTGCATGGTATACAGTTGGCACCTCATTGTCAGTGAATAGCTGAGCAAAGGATGCAAGGTTAAAAATGATACCATTCCTGCCCTTGAAATTTCTGACAGTTTTGTTAAAGAAGAAGAATAACTTTAATAATAGACACTATGTCATGGAAAGATAGCTAAGCCTCTGTGGGCTTTAGTAAAAAATTTCTCAGATGTGAGACTTAAGCTGAGATTTGAGAGATAATTCAAAGTATCACTGGCAGAGGAAAGAACAATTGAAAGAAGACTTGAAGGCACAGGGCATTTTGCCTTTGGAAACCTTTAATTGCAAGTTAGGCTGGAGTATTTGAAGATATATTAGGGAAAAATGGAATATGACATGAGTGGGTGGATGAATACTATTTATTAACTTTAATGCTACCCCACATCATATTGTAAAATTTTAGGAAGCTAGTAGAAAAAAGATGTGATCAGAATTTTGTCTTTTAGTAAGGTATCTCTATGATTCAAGGTTGATTCACATGTGTCCAGATCAAAGCTGGAGAGGCTTTGTGCAGTAAAAGAAAGAACTCTGAGGGACTGAGAGAATGACTAAGCTTGACAGAACACAGGGTTGGTTGACTGGTCGGATATGGGAGTCAGAAGAAGAAAAGTGACAGCATGCAGCTTCCAGACTTGAGCAACTGAGTAGATGAGGGCTATCTGCTTAGAGCAAGGGGCAGCAGATCTAAAGACCTGAGTAAAGATTTTGGCTTTGGAGCCATATTTAAGACACCTATTGGCTGTTCCAAAAGAAATGTTTAGGAAACAAGTGCATATAGAAAATTGTGTTTCAGAGATGAGTTTGTCTAAAAGTTAGTTGAGGAAAAAGAAGCTCACCTGGAATTTATAATAGTTGTAGGTGTGGTTTAGAAAGGAAGTGAAGGTAGGACCTTAGAAGTAAATAAAAATGGTCATCAACTTCTACATGGAGTCCTCCATCTTTTCCCAAATAGTTCAAGTGTTTCTCTGGTGTGTGCCTATGAGGAATATATAGAGTATGGAGGGGGTCTTTATCAATGGAATAAAAAATAAATCACTCATTTGAATCTTATATAAAAGAAGTCATGGGACATATATCTTTAATGGAGATATCTTTAAAGATATCTTTAATATCTTTAACTCAGCTGTTAAAAATATTTTGTTATGTCCCTTAGGACAAAATGAATGGAACTAGCAGAGATTATGCTTAGTTGAGTAAGAAAATGACGAACAACTACTGGATGATTTTTAACAATATGTGGAATCGAGAGGATTGATACATATTAACGTGGGGGGGGAAGGGTGTGTATGTGTATAGTCAACCTATGTCTGTGCCATTGGGAGAACCATAGTGGTTACAACTGGAAGATGATGGGAGCACAGGAATTTGTTGTTGGGAAGGTATGGAATGATATCTCTATTATCTTAGTAATCTTGTGAATCACTATTAAATCATTAATAAAACAAAGTAAAAATAAAAATAAATGAAAAAAGTCTTAGTACCAGAAAAAAAAAGTTGAGGTGCACTGTGGTAAGTGAAAGGAGACAGATGGGAGGGACATAACTGAGCTCATGTATCTGAACTTCAGAGATTTTCAGTGATGTTTGGCATTCTGACTAGCTCCTCCTGGTACCTGTGAGCCTCAGTCCCTGGTGGGGTGCAGGATCTCCACAAAGAAGAACTGAATACAATTAGCAGGATTATTTAAATGAGTGTGTTGTTTTTGAAAAGTATACTTTTGGGCTGGGGAGACAGCGTAATGATTAGGCAAAAGACTTTCATGCCTGAGGCTCTAAGGTCCCAGGTTTACTCCCTAGCACCACCATAAACCAGATCTTAACAGTGTGTGTGTGTGTGTGTGTGTGTGTGTGTGTGTGTGTGTGTGTGTCTATCCTTAGAAATAAATTTAATAAATAAATTTCCTTAGAAATAAAATTTTAAAATCTTTTAAAAAGTGAAAAGTATACTTTTGTTTATTTGTGAATGCATAGATTGGTACTTAAGATTTCTAATATATTTTTGTTGAGGAAATGTGGTTTTATAAGACTGTCTCTGAGGTACAATCTCACAACTCCCCAACATCTGTGTCAGTCCACTGTAAAATATATTTTTAAAGCTTAGCAGTCAGGAAATTATAATGGTTAACTTGGGCTCCACAGTTTGAATACCTAACAGGTTCAGTAAACTCACTTTAGTTTGATTAGGCCTGAGTTTGTGAACTATTACTCTGGGCATTCCTTTTTTTAAAAAAAAAATGTTATTATCTTTATTTATTTATTGGATAGAGACAGCCAGAAATCGAGAGGGAAGGGGGTGATAGAAAGGAAAAGAGACAGAGAGATACCTGAAGTCTTGCTTCAGCATTCACAGATCTTTCCCCCTGCAGGTGGAGACCTGGGGCACAAACCTGGGTCCTTGCACATTGTAACATGTATGCTCAGCCAGGTGTGCCACCGCCCGCCCAGCCCTCACTAGGCATTCCTATAGCTTTTTATTATATATAAATATAGATACACCTTTGTACTTAGATATAAGAAGACTGGTACAGTTAAAACTAGCAAGCCAAATACAGACATATAAAGCAATCTAGAAGCTTAATGAAAACAGTTCACAGATACTTATTGATGTGTGATGTGTGATACAAAGATCTGTGCTTATAACTACTCTTTCTTTTGGAGATTCTGAGTTTTTTTGGTACATGTGGTGCTCCTTCCTGCTACTCCAGAGTTGTTTAGAGACCCTAGGGGGAAGAGGGTAAAAGGTAGTCCTAGAGCAGCTAGGATGCACGCAGTCATCCACAAGTGATGTCTTTCTTGGCAGAGTCAGGCTTCATCCTCCTTGGAATTTCTTGATGAGGCAAATGCAATTCCTAGGGTCAAATGCTGCGGGAGTCTCATCTACCCAGTGAATGTGTGGGGGCACAGAAGAAATTTGGGAAATAAAATAATCGAATAAGGGAACATCGATCACAGAAAGCTTGCTGCTGAGGGAAACATGTGATGAATTCCTGAGGTTTTATAACAAAGCAGGTTCACTAGTAGTTCGGGGCAGTTGATGTACAGAATAAAAACCAACAAGCCATAGAGATGCAGACAGTGCCATGTATATGTTCTTCTCTTGGTCCATTCATTTATCACTTACCACTCCTTACTGAACAGGTGCTAAGGCAAGTTTCAAGCATCCCCCTTCCCTGAAACCTGCTTACCTCCTCAGTCTTTCAATTTAGTCATTTACAAAATGTGTTCAAGCACAAGAGGGAAAATTCCAATTCATCAGTCTATCTTATGATACATGGACTGAAATTTTGCAGATTCAAGTTTCATTCTCATGATTTTTCAGACATTTAAAGAAATAGTCCTCTTCAAGTAGGAGTAATAAGCACTATGTTTGTTTTAGCTTTTCTGAAACTGGGACTGTAGACTATTTGATGATACAGTAGAGCTGTCGTTTTTGACATATTTCATGAGAAGTGAATGAAGCTTCAGCTTGAGTAGCCTTTATTTTTCTGGACCTTTTCCAAGGCCTTGTGAGAAATACATTCACTTAGTTGCATATTTTTTTTACAAAATTTACATACGCTGTTACTTAATGATTTTTGTATTCATTCTAAAAATGAAATTAAAAAACTTCCAAGTTTCTATCGAATTTTGAATTATTTTATTATTTTTTATTTTTTTATTTTCCCTTTTTGTTGCCCTTGTTGTTTGACTGTTGTAGTTATTACTGTTGTTGTTGTTGTTGTTGTTGTCGTCGTCATCGTGATTGTTGGATAGGACAGAGAGAAATGGAGAGAGGAGGGGAAGGCAGAAAGGGGGAGAGAAAGATAGACACCTGCAGACCTGCTTCACCGTCTGCGAAGCGACTGCCCTGAAGGTGAGGAGCCGGGGGCTCGAACCGTAATACTTACGCTTTGCACCCCCTTCTAATTTTGAATTATTTTACTTAAAGGGAATTTCCCAAGTTGTAAAATATCTAAGCTCTACAATACTCAGATTCACAAGAGTTCAGAAATCATTCCAGTGTATTTTAGCTCCAATATGTTTCCTTGGTTTGGGAGTTTTAAAATTTTTGTTTTTCCAGTTCCAAATTTTTAGATGGCCACTCAATAGAACTGGGGAAAACTAAAGAGAAGTAAAGATGTACTCTCAACAGCAATGTAATTCCAGCTGCAGTGAAAGTTTGGGCCACTACTGGGAGTAAAAAAAAAAACAGAATAATTGAATACAGACCATGAAATGCTTTCTGCTGAGGGAAGCATGTGATGTATCTATCAGGCTTTAGGACAAAACAGGTCCTAAAGTTTTTTTTTTTAATTTTTTATTTAAGAAAGGATTAGTGAACAAAAACATAAGGTAGGAGGGGTACAACTCCACACAATTCACACCACCCAATCCCCATAACCCACCCCCTCCCATGGTAGCTTTCCCATTCTCTACCCCTCTGGGAGCATGGACCCAGGGTCGTTGAGGGTTGCAGAAGGTAGAAGGTCTGGCTTCTGTAATTGCTTCCCCGCTGAACATGGGTATTGACTGGTCAGTCCATACTCCCAGTCTGCCTCTCTCTTTCCCTAGTAGGGCGGGTCTCTGGGGAAGCTGAGCTCCAGGACACATTGGTGGGGTCTTCAATCCAGGGAAGCCTAGCCAGCATCCTGGTGGCATCTGGAACCTGGTGATTGAAAAGAGAGTTAACATATGAAGCCAAACAATTTGTTGAGCAATCATGGATCCCAAGCTTAGAATAGTGGAGAGGAAGTGTTAGGGAGGTACTCACTGCAAACTCTAGTGTACTTCTGCTTTCAGGTATATATTTTGCAGTAGTTTATGGATACGTGTGCACATAAGCTCTCTCTCACAGAAACTGGTGTATATCTAGATTATGGGACTTTGTTAGAAAGTGAACTACCTGAAATGAAATTAGAGTGTACTATAAAAGGAAAGGTCTTCCAAAGTAAAAACCCAGTGGCGAGGGGTAGACATGTAGCTTCCTGGGCCAGTGGGGGTTGGGAGTGGGCGGGAGGGATGGGTCACAGTCCTTTGGTGGTGGGAATGGTGTTTATGTACACTCCTAGCAAAATGTAGACATATAAATCAGTAGTTAATTAATATGAGAGGGGGAAATCAATTGTATGTCTCAAAGTTTCTCAAAAGACAAACTGAATCTTTTTAATATATAGGCTACGTATTTGATATGTGGACTCTCTCAAAAGCCTAGACCAAGTAGATTAGAAGCTTCCAATAGCACAGCTATATACAAGATACTGGGTACTGTACAGCAAACCATAACAAAGGGACTTTTCAAAGTTAACCCAATTAACAAATAATGTGATAATAATATTAACTATTGATTGTCTTTTTGAACCCTAAGACAGCAGGAACCTCACATCTTCACTATAGAGCCCCTACTTCCCCCAGTCCTGGAACCCTTGGATAGGGCCCACTTTCCCGTATGCATCTCCCAATCCAAACCAAATAATATTGCATCCGCCGATCACAACCTAACCAAAGCAATGATTGCCATCTCAACATGCTTCACCTCAGACTGTATCCAGAGACTTCACGTGTGGAATGACAACCCTTCAGCTTCATTACTCGGGTGAGACCTTTCCTTTAATAGTACACTCTAATTTCATCTCAGGTAGTTCACTTTCTAACAAAGTCCCATAACCTAGATATACACCAGTTTCTGTGAGAGAGAGCTTATGTGCACACGTATCCATAAACTACTGCAAAATATATACCTGAAAGCAGGATTACACTAGAGTTTGCATTGAGTACCTCCCTAACACTTCCTCTCCACTATTCCAAGCTTGGGATCCATGATTGCTCAACAAATTGTTTGGCTTCATATGTTAACTCTCTTTTCAATCACCAGGTTCCAGATGCCACCAGGATGCTGGCTAGGCTTCCCTGGATTGAAGACCCCACCAATGTGTCCTGGAGCTCAGCTTCCCCAGAGACACACCCTACTAGGGAAAGAGAGAGGCAGACTGGGGGTATGGACCGACCAGTCAACGCCCATGTTCAGCGGGGAAGCAATTACAGAAGCCAGACCTTCTACCTTCTGCAACCCTCAACGACCCTGGGTCCATGCTCCCAGAGGGCTAGAGAATGGGAAAGCTACCATGGGAGGGGGTGGGTTATGGGGATTGGGTGGTGGGAATTGTGTGGAGATGTACCCCTCCTACCTTATGCTTTTGTTCACTAATCCTTTCTTAAATAAAAAATTTAAAAATTAAAAAAAAAAAAAAAAAGGAAAGGTCTCACCCGAGTAATGAAGCTGAAGGGTTGTCATTCCACACGTGAAGTCTCTGGATACAGTCTGAGGTGAAGCATGTTGAGGTGGCAATCGTTGCTTTGGTTAGGTTGTGATCGGCGGATGCAATATTATTTGGTTTGGATTGGGAGATGCATACGGGAAAGTGGGCCCTATCCAAGGGTGCCAGGACTGGGGGAAGTAGGGGCTCTATAGTGAAGATGTGAGGTTCCTGCTGTCTTAGGGTTCAAAAAGACAATCGATAGTTAATATTATCATCACATTATTTGTTAATTGGGTTAACTTTGAAAAGTCCCTATGTTATGGTTTTCTGTACAGTAGATCTTTGTCTCTCATAGAATTCTGGAAGAAAGGGATAAAGGCACTATTGTCTTTGGCAGAAAGTTATCATTCATGAAAATTTATATAGGAAATGAGGTCTGTTCACCTCTTCTCCCTTTAAATAAAGAGGGAAAGCTCCTTTTCAGTTTTTGTTGTTGTTGTTTTTGTCCTTATTATTGTTGCCACTGATATTGCTGTTGTTGTTGGATAGGACAGATAGAAATTGAAAGAGGAGGGAAGAGAGAGGGGGAGAGGAACATAAACACCTGCAGACCTGCTTCACAGCTTGTGAAGCGAACCTGCACCCCCCCACCCCTGCAGGTGGGGAGCCGGGGGCTCCAACCGGGATCTTTATACACTGCTGGTCCTTGTGCTTGGCGCCATGTGTGCTTAACCCACTGTGCTACTGCCCAAGCCCCCAAAATATATATTTTTAATTTAGATAACATAAAGACCATATATAGAATAAGACATGATTTAATAGAAGCCTCTGTGGCGTAAGCAATCATGACAGGTTAAAATCCATATGTAACACACACACACACACACACACACACACTCCTACTTATATATTTTTTCACATAAAGATTCTGCATTATAGAAGATTTACAATAATAGTCCTCTTAAGCAGCCTATGAAACCTAGTGTGAATCTGAAACTTGGGATTTGCACATGGCCTGTCAGTGATATCCTTTGAGAGATGATAAAACTAAATGAATTATTTTATTCTTCAGTAGTTTCTTGGGCCATATTATCTGATAGATGAGAGCTTTGTGACTTTGAGAAAAGTCAAACATTTTATTAATGTAATTTACACCCAAAGGGATAAGTGTAAAAATTAAAAATGCATAAAGGCATACAGCATCATTAGGAATACAGATAAAAAGCACAAAGAAGGGTTTCTAATAAATGGTGTTGGGAAAACTGGATGGCCACTTGCAAAAAGAATGAGACTAGAACGCTGTATTATCCCAAATACAGAAGTTAATTCAAAATATGTAACAGGCTTAAATGTAAAACCCAAAACCATGAAACTCATAGGGAAAACAGAAGCAGAATGGGTTATAATTCGAGGGGGTTGGCACCAAATGAATAGTAACGAAAGCAAAAATAAGTAAGTGGAAGTAAATTTACTAGCCTCAAAAAAGGCTTCAGAACTTTTCTGTTATATATATTTGGTTTTTATTTTTATTAGCACACCATATTGAAAGTGTTACTATGTCTTATAAGCATTTGTAAGGACATGGTAAAGTAAAATAGAAATTGAATAGAGAAAAACAAGATATATATATATATATATATATATATATATATATTGGAGGCATGAAGGAAATCTATTTAAAATATTTAATAAATATTTAATAAAATGTTTTTTAAAGTCTTCTGAAATATCAAACAAAATAATTGTGGTACACAGTGTGGCAATATTTTGCCTCTAATCTTTCTCAAAACTAACATGATAACATTCGTCTTATGATTCTCATGGTCAGTAGGGTAAAAGTGAACTTTCCCTTTAAACTAGGTAGAAGGATCTGCCCAAGATTCTCTTAAAGAAGCTATAGCACAGTGAAGAACAATGTCCTCAGCAGTTAGGACACATAAACCAAGTAGTAGATAGGTAATCCATAACAGTTTTTCTTTCTCTCTCTCCCCCCACCCCCTCTCTCTTTCTTTCTTTCTTATTTCCACTAAGCTCATCACTGGAGCTTGGTGCCCACAGGGCGAATCCACCACTTTGGGTGGCCATTTTCTCTCTCTCTCTCTCTCTCTCTCTCTCTCTTTCTCCCTTTCTAGGACAGAGATAAAATGGGAAAGGAAAGGAAAATAGAAAAGGAGAAAGAGAGACACCTGCCGCACTTGGTTCATCACTTTTGAAGCTTCCCAGCTGCAGGTGGGGGCCAGGGTTTCTTTTTTAGTATTTTATTTATTTATTCCCTTTTGTTGTCCTTGTTGTTTTATTGTTGTAGTTATTATTGTTGTCGTCGTTGTTGGATAGGACAGAGAGAAATGGAGAGAGGAGGGGAAGATAGAGAGGAAGAGAAAGATAGACACCTGAAGACCTGCTTTACCACCTGTGAAGTGACCCCCCTGTAGGTGGAGAGCCGGGGGCTCGAACCAGGATCCTTACACCAGTCCTTGCACTTTGTGCCACATGCACCTTAACCCACTGCGCTACCGCCCAACTCCCAGGAACCAGGGTTTTGAACCTGGGTATTTGCACAACATGGTAATGTGTGTATAACCTGGAACCCACTGTCAACCTCCTTCATTATTGTTTCTAATGAAAAGGGAAACCACATTATATATACTATTAAAAATGGTGAATTCATCATCTTCACTCCATTTTGGATGGAGCTTGAAGATATGTTAAGTGAGAAGTCAGAAACAAAAGGATGAAGATGGGATTGTCTCACTCATAGACAGAAGTTGAAAAACAAGTTCAGAAGGGAAAACACTAAGCAGAACTTGGACTGGAGTTGGTGCATTGCACCAAAGTAAAAGACTCTGGGGTGGGAGGAGGGTTCAGGTCCCGGAACATGATGGCAGAGGAGGACCTAGTAGGGGCTGAATTGTTATGTGGAAAACTGCGAAATGTTACACATATACAAACTATTGTATTTTACTGTTGACTATAAACAATTAATCCCCCAATAAGGAAAATTTTTTAAAAGGAAACCTCTTAAAAATGGGTCGATCCATACTCCTAGCCTACCTCTCTCTTTCCACAGTGGGGCAGAGTTTTGGGGAATCGGAGCTCCGGGACACATTGGTGGGGTTGTCTGTCCAGGGAAGTCTGGTTGGCATCATGCTAGCATCTGGAACCTGATTCAAAAGAGAGTTAACATACAAAGCCAAACAAATTGTTGATTAATCATAAACTTAAAGGCTGGAATAGTGCAGATGAAGATTTGGGTGACTCTCTATTTTGTAGATAACTAGTAGGCATATTATAGGGAAAGAAAGAGGCAGGCTGGGAGTATGGATCAACTTGTCAATGCCCATGTTCAGCAGGGAAGCAATGACAGAAGCCAGACCTTCCACCTTCTGCATCCCACAGTGACCTTGGGTCCATGCTCCCAGAGGATTAAAGAATAGGAAAGCTATCAGGGGAGGGGATGGGATACGGAGTTTTGGTGGTGGGAATTGTGTGGAGTTGTACCCCTCTTCTCCTATGGTTTTATCAGTGTTTCCTTTTTATAAATAAAAATAAAAAAAATAGAATTCGGCAGCATCCAAAATAGTTAAGACTTGATAACATATTTTACTTGATAGGTTGATGTGAAATCCCAAGATATTTTATAAAGTTTTAGCATATTAAGACATTATTCTCACTTTAAATAAGTCTACAACTCAGCACCATCACTTTCAACATATTATCTCTTTCACTACCTACTCTTTGAAATAAGTTCTTTGAGGGAAAGTCAGAATTACTACTTTTAGTAAGAAACTATAGAAATGCTCTCCAAAAGTATACCCTTTAGAATTACTGTTTATTACAACTTACATGTTCTACTGCTTGCTGCCCTTGGCACACCTTAACCTCTGAAGGAGATGGTGTTGTTGGACTAGATGGGAAGGAAAACAGATTCCTTCCCAGAATTCTCTGTCTTTTGGCATAATTCACTGATTGCTGGTGAAAAGTGACTCACCATCTTCCAGGTGAGCACTGTATCTGATCACATCCTACATTGACTTAGATTATTTGGGCCTTGGGTGGCATATCCCACCATTCTGCAAGGATCTTAAGGGCAGTGATTATACTTCACTCTCCTTTCTTCGGTCAGTTCCTAGAGAAGCATAATTAGCCATTGGAAACCTGTAAAATAAAGCTCATTTTCTTTCCCTGATGAATTAGAAAGAAAGAAGAAGAATTTCTATTTCCCAGTAACATATGAAGTAACTGAAAGAGAAGTTAATAATTTCTATAAAGTGTGTCAAGTACCTAGCTAGTAAAGCCAGAACCACTAAATTCTTTCTAGTTGTACTACATAAATCATTGATAATATGCAGTCTTCTTTCTGCCTCGTCTCAACATACCCTGTAGCTCTTCAGATCCTCCTCCTTATGAAGTTCATCTCCTGACTTATGATTGACCCTTCTGCTCCGCTTCCTGCCATCATCCTCAACTGGCAACTATGCAATACTCTAGCCTCTCTAATCTTTTAACTCTACTCCTAGTAGACCCTTCACTTCATCAGGCACCAAAACCTTATTGAGATACTTTATGTTGGACATTAGAGACATTAAAATGTTTAATTCTTTAAAAACAAAAAACAATAAATAACATCCTAAAGCCTAGAACTTGGAAGATTTTCTTCTGTGCTCACATTTCTTTTCAATCTCTTTCTGTAGTCACTTCTTCTTGACTCCATCATCCGTTACCCACTTCTCTTTCCTATTTCCTCTCCCCTCCATCAGTAATTTAATTTCTTCAACAGGAAGTATTTTCCCAATTGATGAGAAGTTGTGGCCTGGCTTTCTATAGTTAAAATCCCTGTTCCTTTTTTCTTAATGCCAAATTGTCTTGATATGGTATCTACCCTCCCATTCACTCCTCAATGTATAATAACCTGTGTTTGACCTCTGTGTCTGTTCAAATACCTCTCAGCAGGATCACTAAAAATATTTATTTATTTAAAGTATTTATGCTTTTTAAAAATTTTGTGTAACATTGAAATACGTTAGACTTGATAAAATGTTACCATGTTCTAAGCTGTTCTAGGTAGAACAAACTGCTTGAAAAAACAACAGGCAAATAATAGTATACAAATTTATATATTTGGTAGACATTTTCTCAGTGTGAATGAACAAGTATGTCTCTTCAAGGAAAATAATTGACAGTGTTTGTTGGTAATGATAAAGAGTGAATATTCAAGCAAAAATTAGAATTTTGGAAAACATTTATGAACATGAACCTAACAATCTTCCAATGCCAAAGGCCTTTTTGATAAGAAAAGTGGTAATTTTAATAAGTACAACTTTGAAATATCATGAAATAAAATATGTCAACATTTAGAAAAGCTGGATAACTCAGGGAACCAATGTTTTCAAAATGACTGGTGTAAAGACAACTATTATAGATGACATACAGTTCAAAAAATATATTAAGGGGGTAGGAGATAGCTCACACAGTAGATAGAGCACACACTGTCATGCGTGAAGGCCAGGATGTGAGTCCTCAGCCATCACGTGGATCCACCTGTGTGGGGAAGTGTTAAGAATAGTGGAGCAGTGCCATGGTGTGTCTCTTCTCTCCCTCTCTGTCATCCCCTATCTAGAAACAAATATTTTAAAAAGAGTCTGCCAGGAATATCTGAATCAGGCAGGCACAGATACCCAGTGGTAACCTTGATAGCAAAAATGTAAATAAATAAATATATATAAAGGTACAGGTGATGATGCAATAGATTCTCAAGCATGAGGTTCCCAAATTCAATCCCAGGCATCATATATGCCAGAGTGATGCTCTGGCTCTTTCTCTTGTTAAGTAATAAATAAATAAATCTTTAAAAGTAAATATATAACTTAAAATCCACTAAAAATACAACATAGAGAAATAGGTTTTAATATAATCAAATAAAAGTGTTATTTGGTTATAGCTTCAGATACAACATTGCATTGCACTTTAAGAAACATTAAACTGTCAAAGGATTTGAAGAAGTATTATTTATTTATTTATTTATTTATTTATTTATTTATTTATTACCAGAGCACTGGTTCAGCTCTGGCTTATGGTGGTGCAGGGAATTAAACCTGGGACTCTGGAGCCTCAGGCATGAGAGTCTATTTGCATAACCATTATGCTATCTACCCTCCACTCCTAAAGATGTATTAAGGAAGATTAGTCACAATTATTTGAAAAGTTATTCAAACACATTTGCCTTCTCAAACATGTAATTAGCTAAGTCCATCTTCATACCTTTCAGACAAAACAGCATAGTGCAGCAGATTACTAAGTACAGGAGCTTATATGAGGTCAGAAATTTGAATTGCCAAAATGAAAGTCAGTGACAACCTCTTCACTAAAGCTTTCTTGTTTAGGAAAGCAAGTGATTTCTCATTAAAAGACAGCTTTAATGAACCAGAAAAAAATAGCTCATTTAGATTGTATGCCGCTTTGCCATGTGAACAAACCAGGGTCAAGCCTGGTCCCTGTCATATTGAAGGAAGCTGCAGTTCCATAGTGTCTGCCTCTGTCTCTCTCTCTCTCTGCCTCTCTGTATCTATCTGAAGTAAAGACTTTTTTTTAACAAATTAGTGTATTATTACTTCAAAAAGATTGATTAGTTATTCATTTTAATTTCTAGCATAATAAATATTGATTAGATAAAACTTCACATTTTTAGAAGAGTTTAGGATTCTCCATAATTTGTGAGAGGGAAAGGATGAGAAAGGTCCTGAGATTAAAGCTTGTGATGGCTGCTGCTGTGAAAATTTATTAAAACCAGTGGCTACACATAGAATGAGCTATTGAGAGAGTGAGGGATTATATTAGGTTTGTGAGGTACAAGACTGGAGAAAATTTACATCCAGAGGGCAGCAAAATGTTATTGTGTTCCTGGTGGGAACCTGGCATCAAAAACCATAGAAAATTTGCTGGAATGGCAGGTGGAGGGCTCCTGCGGGCATTTCTGTTTATGTTACTGTTGGGCATAAGAGCACTTCTGGCAGATTCACTGTGTTGGATCTGCCTCTGACCAATTTGGTCTGATATCCTCTGTCTCAGTAAATGAAATGTTTGTCATGTCAGTAATGGAAAACAAATAGAGATGGCCAGCAAATGTCTAGTTCTTGGTCAGCTGTTACCCACTGCCACTACAAGTTCCCCAAAAACCAGTCCAGAGGGTGCAGTACTATTAAATGCTAGTTGTTTATTACTATTATCATTATAAAGTCTTGGTCCCAGATGGCCTAGTTGAAAACCCTGCCCATGAGCTCTGGGTTGTAACCCAGGTTTGAGGAAAGGATGCTTTATGATTATAATCTAAAGTCAAAATAAGTAAAATCAAAGACATTTTTGTAACTTAGTAACTCCAGCCTGATGATGGTAGTATCAAATTGGAGTCCGCTTCTGAGGGGTAGTGGAGAAAATAATTGCAATCATCATAGACATCAATCAGGACTTCACAAGAAAAGTATCATTTGGGCCATTTATTACTATTTTCCTTCCCTGAAACCTAAAGCCAGTACAACTTGATTCCTGTCTCTCCTAACCCAGCCTTTTGAGAGGCAGATAGCTCTGAACAACTGAGATGTGAAGCATAATGGAGAAATATAAAATAAAATCAGAGGGTTGGCAAATGACTAGAACAGTAGAGTTCACGTTATCATCTGCAAGGAGCTTGTTTTGAGCCCTGGGTGATCACATGGGAATGGCACTGGCAAGAGGGAAGCTTTGCAAATGGTGGGGGAGGGGGTAGTGCTGTAGTGTCTCTTTCTCTCTGCCTGTCTCTCCTTTTGTCTATGTCTCTCACCCTGTACCTAGAGGAATGAAAAAAAAAAGGTTGCTCTTAGTGAATGAGTCATGCAGGCACTGATGCTCAGAAATTACCCTGGTAACTAGAACATAAAATAAAAATCAAGGAATTAAGGAACAACACTGGGGAGTGGTACATTGGATAAAATCCTGGAATCTCAAGCATGAGATTCTGAGTTCAACCCTCTAACACTGAATGTGCAAGAATGATGCTCTCATTTTCTTACTAAATTTTTAAAAAAATAATAAAAAAACAGCATATACACGCATATGTCTCTGTGCCCACAGAAATGGAAAAAAAAAATTCCAGAAAGAAACCCAGGTATTTTTTTATTTTTATTTATAAAAAGGAAACATTGACAAAACCATAGGATAAGAGGGATACAGCTTTGCACAATTCCCACCACCAGACCTCCATATACCATCCCCTCCACTGATAGCTTTCCTATTCTTTATCCTTCTGGGAGTGTGGACTCAAGATCATTGTGGATGCAGAAGGTTGAAGGTCTGGCTTCTGTAATTGCTTCCCTGCTGAACATGGGCATTGACAGGTTGATCCATATTCCCAACATGTCTCTCTCTTTCCCTAGTGGGAAAGAGCTCTGGGGAAGCAGAGCTCCAAGGCACATTGGTGGGGTTGTCTGTCCAAGGAAGTCTGGTCGCATCCTGCTAGTATCTGGAACCTGGTGGCTGAAAAGAGAGTTAACACACGAAGTCAAACCAATTATTGATTAATCATGAACCTAAATGCTGGAATAGTGCAGATGAAGTGTTGGGGAGGTCCTCCATTTTGTAGATAGCTAGTAGGCATACTTTAGTTATATTTCAAAGGAAAGGGCCTGTAGCCATACTTGTGGGGGGGGTTTATTGTTGTTGTTGTTGTTATTTTTTGCCTGAGCCTGAAATCTGATATACAGGTGGATCCTAATTATCTTTTTTCTTACACACACACACACACACACACAATGAGTTTCTACATAGAAATAGGAACATTTAATCTCTCAAATTCTCCCATCTCTGAAAATTTCTCAAATTAATCAAGTCACCATCTGAGAGTGCTCTCATTTTAAGGAACTAGAAAATACTGCATTTATTGGGTTTCCTATGCAGAAAGACAGTGTCATGAGCTTTCTTGGAGTGGTAACTAAGGTTTCAGCTCAATGAGCTGACTATACCAGAAAACTTACATCCAGAGGACAGCACAATGTTATTGTGTTCCTATTTCTCAATTCCTGAGAAATGAGGATAAAACTGTCCAAGGAACAAATAATTATTTTTCTCCTCTCAAGAAAGGATTAAGCACAGAGCCTGGAAAGGGAAAAGAGGATCACAATAAATGTCATGAACTAAAAAACAAAAACTTGATTTTGATAGATTTTGGGATTTTGAACTGGATTGATAGGCATGAAAGAAAAAAAAGTATTCAGAGTCGTCAAAAAAAAAAATGGCAAGAACTACAATGTTTCAAACCCTAAGTATTTCAGTGTCTCTTCCTAGGTAAACTGGGCAGTAGCAATGTTAAGACTTCATGTAACATTCTCTGAGATGCAGCCACATGTTCTTAGGTCAGTTTATTGCTACTCATCTTATGCTCTAGTTTAGGCAATTATCTCTTCCTCTCACTCCAGCAGTGTCTATTTGAGTACGGTTGAAAACATCTCTCTATTCATATTTACAAGAACTTTGACCTGGTTTTGACCCTCCTACTAACTGCCTGTGTACCCTTTGGTTCTTTATCTCTAAATTTTAGGATCCTGATTTATAAAATGATAAGAGATAAAGAGGAGTGGTTGAGTCGGTCACACCTCAGGTTAATGATTCAGTGAATTTTGCAGTATTGATCTTCATGCATCTCCAGTCTCACTTGGACTCACACTTAATGTCAAATGTTTTTTATTACCAAAATAAAGGAACGGGGGTCTTCTTTAATAAAAGTTATTTCCTCAGTGACAGTCTCTCTGTTAACAGTACATAACATCTCAACACTCACCAGTTTTCTTTCTTTTTTTTTTTTTAATTTTCATTTATAAAAGGGAAACATTGACAAAAGCCATAGGATAAGAGGGGTGCAACTCCACACACCACCAGAACTCAGCATCCCATTCTCTCCCCTGATAGCCTTCCTATTCTTTAACCCTCTGGGAGTATGGATCCAGGGTCATTATGGGGTGCAGAAGGTGGAAGGTCTGGCTTCTGTAATTGCTTCCCCGCTGAACAGACACCCCAGTTTTCTTAACTGTAATATGGTGTGGAGGCTGGGATGTGGGTGGTTTGAGCTAAGCATAATTAGACAGATGGTATCCATTTAATTCTGTAATGTTCCTTTTATATCTTTTCCCAGTTCGATGGCATTCCATATTTGTGTCTGTCTCTCACGTTATATTGTAAGATCGTCGTGCGTTGGAACAAAATAGAGGGTGTGCTTTTCTTTACCACAGCAAAGTCATCTGTAGGATGGAGTGAGAGTAGGGAGAAATATATTTCTGTTATACACAGTCACACAGGAACTCAGGCTGATGAGTATCCTGCTTCTGACTACTGTATAATCTGGGACGCATGCTATCTTCAGTGAAAGAAACATTTCTGAAGGACTTCAGAGAAATTTCAAAGAATTCTTCCTGACTTCTGATTACTCACTTGGCACAACTTGACTTGGAGGTTTAAGAATAGTATGGATTCTTATATATTTTTTTAAAAAAAACACCATTGGATTGATATCCACCAATAATCTCTACTTCACTCAGTAGAGTAGCCATATTTTAGCCAACTCTAGTGAGTTGGGTAAAAATATCAGAGATATTTTGGGAGATGATGACTCTTTGAGTACATGTGGTAGTTATGACACCTCACCTTAGGAAAAAAAATTATGGAAACACTCAATGTTCTGCATGATTTTCAGGTTTTTCATGCCTTTCAAAATCTATTCATAATCCCCCATAGTTCTCTGGATCCAAGTTATCCTTTGATGGAATCTACAAGCATGCTTAATATCTGGCAAAGACGAGTAGATGAAAAGTACACTATTATTATTCTACTTTAATTTTCTGTCAGAAACAGCCTTTTATTTACTTATTGAGTGATAGGGCATCGTTCAAAATATATAACAAAAAACTTTCCTCTGTCTTTGTTTTTTTCAGGAAAAGTTTGAGGGACTGTTTCGAGCTTATGATGACTGTGTGACGTTCCAGCTATTTAAGAGTTTCAGACGTGTGCGAATAAACTTCAGCAATCCCAAATCTGCAGCCCGAGCCAGGATAGAGCTTCATGAAACCCAGTTCAGAGGGAAAAAGTTAAAACTCTACTTTGCACAGGTAAGGACTTTTTTTTTTTTACCTATTTAAGATGTAAATGAAGTTCTTTCAACTTTGAGACTGTTTTGTACTCTATAATTAGTTCACTGAGAAATAAATTTACATCAAGATTCTCAGGCAGGAACAATTTAGCAATTGGCTCTAAAGGCTGACATTCTGCACTCTAATGAGAGCACATTATATAACTTCACTGGCTTCAGTATTTTCATCTGTAACATGGAGATGATGGCAACCTTAGACTGTTGTTTTAAGAGCTAAATGAATTGTTAAGTGTAATGTTTCCTCACATTTAGTAAGTACACTATAAATGTGAGCTACTATTTGTAATAAGAATGCTTTGACCATAAAAATTTCTAACTTTTATGATTAGGTTATCATTAAAACTTAATTGTTTTAGTAGACAGAATAATTATTATCATACGAATAATCATGTAATCGGGTTCCCGGAAGATGGCGGACTGAGAAGCAGCTAGTGGCTTGAGCTCTGACTACATCTTCTGGAAACAGTAGGATTTTCTGCCTTTAGTAGGCCAGTCAATAAGGGGTCCTAGCGGTGACACCAAGGAGGTGACTATAACTTAATTTGGGTTAAAAAATAGAGTAGAAAAAAAGGGAAATAAATTTTTTTCTTTTAAATTATTTATCCCAAAGCACACCTCTTCCCCCTCCCCCCCCATAACCAGTCCCTGGGGACCAGCTCCTAGCAGGCTCCCCTGCTGAGCTTCTTTTTTTACCAAGATTCCTGTCCCACCAGGGAGTATCATTCATTCTAAGTCTATTCCCTTCTGAAACAAATAATCATGTAATCATATGTAAATCCATTTTTTTTCTTTTATTTCATCTGAAAATAATTTTTGGCTTCTCAAGAAAAGATGGATAATACTTGGCTTTTAAGTCTGAATAGTATTCCATTGTATATGCATACCACATTTTCTTTGTCTATTCAAGGTAGTTTCCACCTCTGGGCTATTGTGAGTAGACCTGTAATGAGCATGAAAATGTTACTTCTATTCAATATCCTGATTTAAACTCTTGGATAAAAACCCAGAAGTAGAACTTCTGAGTTGTATGGTATCTCTATTCTTAAATGGCTGAGGACCATGTATTTAATTTTCAAGTGGTTTACCATTATACAACCCCACCAGCACTGTCCAAAGATTCCAACTGCTCCACATTCTTGCCAATGTTATTCATCTTTTTTCTGTAACTATCCTAAAATGTATAGAGAGATATCACATATCAATTTACATTTTCCTAATGATTAATGAAGCAATCGATCGTTTTTTTTCATTTGCCTGTTGGCTATTTATATGTCTTTCTTTGTAGAAAACATCACTAAAGTTCTTAGTGCATTTTTAAAATTAGTTTATTAGATTTTGTTTTACTAAGATTATAAGAGTCTCTTATGTATTTTGGGGATTCACTTTGTATTAGATGTATGGTTTACTAATATTTCTCTCATTACATAGGTTGTTTTTTCACTGTTTATTATTCAGTTTGATTTACTACAACTTGGTTGCTTTTACTTTTGTTTTCTGTACGTTGGGCTGCATATCTATGAAATCATTGCCAAGATTATTGCTTTTTTGGCATCAGGGTTATCACTGCAACTCAGTGCCTGTACTATTCCCCCACCCTCAGCAGCCATTCTGTTCTTTTCTTTTTCTAGATAGAAAGTGAGAGGCAGGGAGATAGAGACAGATAGTGTAGGAGAGACACCACAGTACCACTCCACTACTCATGAAGCCTCCTTCAGGCAGTTGCTCCATGTGGTGGTCAGGGCTTCTATTTCTGTAAGATAATACCACTGGATTTTAGTAGGGATTTCATCTAATCTATAGAGCACTTTGGGTGACATAGACATTTTGTAATATGAAAAAACACAGATGAGCCTTTTGACATTATGCAAGTGAGGCAAACCATTCACAGAAAGACAAGTGTTGCATAGTTTCATTTACATAAAGTATCTTTAAAATTCAGATTCAGTTAGAATGGCACTTACCAGGACTTTAACATATTATGGGGTAAATGAGTTACTAACAAATGGGTGAGTCATTTCAGTTAAGCCAAAGAATAAACTCTAGAGATCTACTCTGCAACACTGTATTGATGTACACTTACAGATTGTCATGAGAGTAGATCTCATTTTAAGTATTAGCACAAGAAAAATTAAAAGGGAAAAAGGAACAGAATCTGATCTCCATCTATGTTCAAATCCCACACACTGTACTTTTTTTTTTTTAATTTCAGGGATGTTTCTTTTTTTTTAAAATTTATTTATTCCCTTTTGTTGCCCTTGTTGTTTTATTGTTGTAGTTATTATTGTTGTTGTCGTTGTTGGATAGGACAGAGAGAAATGGAGAGAGGAGGGGAAGACAGAGAGGGGGAGAGAAAGATAGACACCTGCAGACCTGCTTCACCACCTGTGAAGCGACTCCCCTGCAGGTGGGGAGCCGGGGTTCGAACCGGGATCCTTATGCCGGTCCTTGTGCTTTGCACCACCTGCGCTTAACCCGCGGCGCTACAGCCTGACTCCCTTCAGGGATGTTTCTATTTATTTTTTATTGGTGATTTAATATTGATTTACAAAATTATAAGCGGTATAATTTCACACCATTCCCACCACTAGACTTCCTCAATCCCTCCACTGGAAGCTGCAGTAGTTCTCCCAAAATCATAGATATGGGTTGATTATTATTTCTATAACTATATATCTATACCTATATCTATGTATATTTCTCCCATTTTTTCTATGACCTGGCCTTTTTTTTCCTAAGTCATACCTACACATACTACTACTTCTAAGTGTCCTTCCTTACTTTTTTTTTTCTCTCTTTTCTTCCTGGGTCCTGATGGAATTGGATTTCAGAGCTGCCTAGTGATCTTCAACTTAACATTTATCCCTCTGGGAGTGTGGACCAAAATTCTTTAGGTGGTGCAGAAGGTGGAAGGTCTGGATTCTGTACTTTTTTATTTGTACAGATCTCAGTTAGCTCACCTATTTTTAAAAATTTTTTATTTATTAAAAGGAAACATTGACAAAACCATAGAATAAGAGGAGTACAGCTTCACACAATTCCCACCACCAGACCTCTGTATACCATCCCCTACACTGATAGCTTTCCTATTTTTTAACCCTCTGGTAGTATGTACCTCACCTATTAAAATAAAATCCCACTCAGTTACTTAAAGACGTAGATATTCAGTTACTGCTGAATCAGCTATTTCACTCCTAGATGCACATGTTCATGGCAGCACTATCAATAGCTAAAAATAGACAACCCAAATGTGTATCAAAGGATGAACAGATAATACTGTGTGGTTTGTTCATCCATGGATATGTTATTAAATCATAAAAAAGAATTGCTGGGCTAGCTAGCTTCACGGGCAGGAGACAGACAACCAGAGACTCATAGCTGAGCTGTACGCAGTATCTCTTTATTCATGTGGAACACAGCACAATCTAAGCCATCTCTAATCACAATCCTGTCCTTATATATACTCACCAAGTAGGGTGGAAACAGGATGTGAGGTAGAGAGGGTGGAGCGAAAAGACATCGTGAACCAGTGGGGATTAAACCAATGCCCTGCAGGCAGGGCGATGCTTAGTTAATAGTGGTTATGTAAATAGAATACAGTGTTAAGCAGGGGGGATTAAACCAATGAAACAGAAGGGGTCTTAGAAGCATACCAACAAGAATGACACAGTGAAAGATTCTACAGTGTTGATAAACCTTGCAAGCATGTTAAGTAAAGGAAGTTAAACACAAAAATCAACAATTTAATAGCTTTCTAGATGAAATACTTTCACTCTAGACAGAAGTGGTGAGCACTCAACATTGGGAATGTATGAAATGTCACTGAATAGTCCACATTAAAAATGTCTAATTTGGGGGGGGGAGGGGCTGGATAGTGGTATACCTGGTTAAGTGCACATGTCCCCATGCAAAGGACTGAGGTTCAAGCCCTTGATCTCCACCTGCAAAGGTGAAGCAGGACTGCAGGTGTCTCTGTCTCTCTCTCCCTCTCTACCCCATTTCCTTCTCAATTTCTCTGTTCTATCAATCAAATTTTAAAAATACTATTAAAGTAGTTAATTTTATATGACGCAAATATCATTTCAGGAGCCAGGTGGTAGCACACTAGGTTAAGCGCACCTAGAACAAAGCACAAGGACCTGTGCAAGGATCCCCATTTGAGCGCCCGGCTCCCCACCTGCTGGGGGGGTCACTTCTTTCTCCCTCTCTATATTCCTTTCGTCTCTCAATTTCTCTCTGTCCTATCCAATTAAAAAAAAAACAGAAAAAAATAACCTCCAGGAGCAGTGGATTCATATTGCTGGCACAAAGCCCCAGTGAAAACTCTGGAGGCAAAATATAAATAAATCAATAAAAATCATTTCAACTAAGGAAAAAGAGAGTAAGGGTATCAGGCAGTAACTCATTTAGGTGAGTGCATACATTACCATGTCCAGGGACCTGATTTTAAGCCCCAGATCCTTACTGGAATGAAGAAAGCTTCATGAGCATTGAATCAAGGTTGCAGGTGTCTCTTTCTAGCCCCTTCTGTCCTATCAAATAAAGAAAACTATGTAGACCTGGATCAGTGGATTCCCTGTGCAAGCACAAAGCCCAGTGATAACCCTGTTGGCAATACATACATACGTATGTACATAAGAAAAATGGTGTGAAAGAAAGGGACGGGATCAGGAAGCAGAGAAGAAAGTAAAGAAGGAAGGGGGAAAGGAGGGAAGGGGGAACTAGGGACTAGAAGCATTTATCAGCTTGTTAACAATGCAAATTCTTGGTCCCAGTCCCAGATGTGCTGAATCGGAAACTTCAGGAATAGGACTCAGCTATCTGTGTTTCAGTAAGTTTTCCAGGTGATTCTGATACTTGCTAGAGACTAAGGCTAAGGATTTAATATGATAGTTAACCACATGGTGTGCAGTAAGTGGTAATTATCATTACAGCCTGGTTCATTGATTTATTTGTCCTGGGATAAAATTAAGATTTTGCATCATAGTGTGCCAACATGGCACATCTGATGCCTAAATGAATAATGGACCTTTTCTACTGTGTTTGATAGGTTCAGACTCCAGAGACAGATGGAGACAAACTGCATTTGGCTCCACCACAGCCAGCCAAACAGTTTCTCATCTCACCCCCTGCATCTCCTCCCGTTGGCTGGCAGTCTATTAGTGATGCCACACCAGTCCTCAACTACGACCTCCTCTATGCTGTGGCCAAACTAGGACCAGGTAAGCCCTGTGACCTTTCTTAAAAATGAGCATTTGTCAGCAACCTAGAAAAGTCAAGCATGATTAACAGCCTTGAAATCCTGGGTTCATGGTAGCATCTGCGTCTCTAATGGATCTGTTGCTCCTGTGGACAACGAGAAGGAAGATGAATGAGAATGTTGACTTTGTCCCTATTTAAAAGGAAGTCAGGAGCCAGCACTAAAATGATGTCAGTCCACACAGCTTCTATATTGCAATGCAGCTATTTGAAGATGGCACAGAGATTTCTAATTCTTAGGGAAATTCATACAAGAAGAAATTGAACAGGAAAGTTCTTTCCTTAGAACAGGTCAAATTCTACTCTCTTACACAATGTTTCTTAGACCTATGTGTGTGTTTTTCTGCTGCTGCAGGTGTGCCCAGGAACCTCCTGCTGTATGACTGTCTGCTTTCCAAAGAGAAACTCCTAAGTCTTCAAGAATCTGGTCACATAATTTATAATTTCAAAAAAAAAATGCTATGGTCACTTTGTTCTAATGTTAGCCCAAACATGTCAGATTCACTCATTTTCACTGCAGTAGCATATTCCGTTGAATGAGTATATCATCACACTATGTTTATCCACTCTCCTACTGATTAATAATTCTATTGTAAGGTTTCTCTTATATTACAGTCAAAGTTGAAGTTCACACTCTTGTACTAATCTCCTATATACTTTTCCAAAAATGTCTTGATATTTTATAAATGGAAAGTGTTACCAACTTGCTCTCCAAAGTAGTTTTCCTATATTGAAACAGAAAAAAATGGTAGAAAATGGAGGGGATATGGGGAATGATTGGTGGCTCACTTGGTTGAGCACACATGTTACAGTACACAAGGACCCGGGTCCAAGCCCCTAGTCCCCACCTTCAGGAGGAAGGCTTCACTAGTGGTGAAGCAGTTCAGCAGGTGTCTCTCTGTTTTTCCCTCTCTATCTCCCCCTTCCCTCACAATTTCTGGCTGTGTCTATCCAATAAATTAGTAAAGATAATAAAAAATTAAGATAAAATAGAGGGGTTGAAACCAGGAAGCAGCTGAGGCTTTAGGTATTATGGTAATAATTGCCTGTTATGCCAGGTCTATCTCCAGTACAAGAGGGAGATTTTAATATATGAGGCTGGGCCAGCAAGATAGGTCCCTTGAATAGTGCATTTACTTGATCATTGGTGTGATCATCGGACTCAAGCCTCATCCTCACTTACTAAGAAAAGTATCATTATTGTGATGTCTTTCTCTTTACCTTTGTCTTTCTCTCTCTCTTTCTTCCTTCCTTCTTTCTTTTTTCATGCCACCAGGGTTATTACTGGGGCTAGGAGCTGAAATTACAACTACTGCTCCAGAGGTCATTTTTTCTTTCTATTTTTATTATATAGGGCTAAAAGAAACTGAGAGAGGAAGAAGAGAAATGCAGGGAGTGAGAAAGATAGACGCTTGCAGACCTGCTTCAATGCTCATAATAAGTTAAAAATATTGATAATGAAATGCCAGGGCTAATAAATACAAATCCTATTACTATTTCTTAGTGTGTTCAAGAAAAAATTTGGATCAGAATTATCCATCCCAGAAATCTGCAGTTTCAATGTCACACAGTTTCATTCTGGAATACACTAAGATTCAAGAACCCTGGAATTAAAAGGATCCCCTGTCTTGGCTCCCTCAGGACTAAGGGATTCCTGGAAACTTTCAATGTCAAAACCAGGACAGTTTTAGGCAAACCAGAAGAGCTGGTCACCCTACTTGGTCCTTAGATTACAACACTGATTTGATTAATAAGTGCTCCCTGCAGTAGAATTTCTGGAAGTCCCAGATGTGGCTTTGAATATTAAATTGCACCACTGTCAAGAACAAGATCCATGGGAGTTTCTTTATAATCATTAGTAAGTCACTCAACTTCTGTAGTCCATTAAAATAGCCATCAGACTCACCTTCAGAGAGCCATTGTGAAAAGCAATGGTTGTCTTCCTAAGACACACTGATGAAAGAAACAATATAAAAGGAAGGGAAATGTTTGTGATTTCACTGAAAGTCTCCCTCACATATGGGAATCTTGAGCTTATGCAGTCTGCATTGAAAGAGCCATGTCTGTGACATGTCTATACAGTGTAAAGTTTATAAAATAAGCTAGGTCAACTCATGTCTTGTGAAACTATTCCCCACTGTTAATAGTGCCACTTCAGAAATATGTAGCACACCTCCCTTACCCTTCTACCACCTCAAATAAATCTATTCAAGTCAAGGAACATGAACCTATCAATTTGATGCCCATGCGCAAATGTTAACAAGAACACAATAGAACACAGTACTTCACAGAATGGCTGCAGTTAGAGCTAGATAATCTAATAGTCACTGGCCAACCTGCATTTTATAGGAGAGGAAACTCAGACTGAGAAAAAGGAGAAATGATTTGCCAGTTATAGTCAGGGCATTCAATGCAGTGCTTTCCCTGCTTCCATATTTATGGAGGAGGCCTGACCTAAGTCAGATTTCCTGTCCATCAAATCCCAGCTGGCCTCTGCTTTCTAGAGCACAGAGACTGGGTTCTACAAAATCAGACCATTTATTTTCTAGAATAAGAAAATAATTAGTTTGCGATCCATATTCATCAAACTTGATGCAAAGGGGGTAACTGAAGGTCACATCTCAGACACCCAGCCACCCTCACTCAAGAGATGGAGCTTAGTTGCTGATCTAGAGGGTACTGCTAGGGATCAAGTGTGACCTTGGATTAACAGAGACTGGAAAAGATAGAATAAGTGGGAATTAGAAGTACCTTGGTGGAAGTCGGGCGGTGGCGCCGCAGATTAAGTGCACATGGTGCAAAGCACAAGGACCGGCATAAGGATCCAGGTTCGAACCCCTGGCTCCCCACCTGCAAGGGAGTCACTTCACAAGTGGTGAAGCAGGTCTGCAGGTGTCTGTCTTTCTCTCCTCCTTCTGTCTTCCCCTCCTCTCTCCACTTCTCTTTGTCCTATCCAACATAACAACATCAACAACCACAACAATGTTAAATAACAAGGGCAACATAAGGGAAAATAAATAAATAAATATTAAAATTTTTTTTAAAAAAAGAGGTACCTTGGAAGGCACATTCACAGAACCTGGCACAAAGGAGGGGGAAACGGAGGAAAGAAATGGAGTTATGGGTAACAGGCCAACAATGATAGAAATGGGGTGGGTGGTGGCACATCTAGTTGAGCGCACATGTTACAATGAGCAAGGAACCTGGTTCAATCCCCTAGTCCCCACTTGCAGGGGGGAAGCTTTGCCAGTGGGGAAGCAGGGCTGCAGGTGTCTCTCTGTTTCTCTTCTTCCGTATCTCCCTGTTTCCTCTCGATTTCTGACTATCTCTACCCAATAAATAAACAAAGATTAAAAAATGAGGTGGGGTACATAGCACAATGGTTATGCAAAAGACTCTCATGGCTGTGGCTCTGAGATCCAAGGCTGTTCATTTGCCAGCATCACCTTAAGCCAGAGCTGAGCAGTGCACTGGTCTCACTTCCTCTCTCTCTCTCTCTCTCTCTCTCTCCCCCTCATTAAAATAAAATATATTTTCAAAAAAAGAATTGCATGCTTTTTTTACCATAGCTGTTCTTTTAATCTATATGAGCTTCACTTTCTCTGGCCAAATAAATATACTGTCTGTCGTTTGTGAAGTGACCTGCTGTGTGATAAGCACAGAAATAGGCAGTTTCCAAGCCCATTTTACAGATGAGAACTCTGAGCTGTAAAAAAAGTGAAAGAACTTCCCCAGGTGGCACAGCTGGTTGATGGCAGAAATAACTGTCAGAGGCTGGGAGTATGAATTGACCTGCCAACACCCATGTTCAGGAGGGAAGCAGTTACAGAAGCCAGACCTTCCACTGTCTGCATCCCATAATGACCCTGGGTCCATAGGGAAGCTATCAACGGAGGGAATGGGATACGGAGTTCTGGTGGTGGGAATTGTGTGGAGTTGCACCCCTCTTATCCTATGGTTTTTGTCAGTGTTTCCTTTTTATAAATACAGATTTTAAAAAAAAAAAAAAAGACCTGGACTTTCTAACTCCTCCACTTAGTCATATCTGATGGCCTTATATTAAAGGTATTGGCTGTGTTGGTAGACTTTAGGCATATGACAGGATGGCATGAGCAAAACAGTCACCTTAACACTAATTTGACAATTATGTCAAACATCAGCTATGTCTAACATGGCTAGAAAGCCTTAAGTATCTGCTTAATGAGCAATTAGGTGCCTCTGCACTATGTATAGAAGAGATAGTATCCAGGCTCCCCTGCTTTTGAAAGGTAACTGATACTGTGTTTCATGGGACAATTGCCAATTGGACATATTTTCTGGAATATCTTTCTTTGCCAGCAATTTGAAGCTATTTCTCTTTATTTCATTATCTATTTGTCCATTTCCTGTGTCCTTGAAACTTCTTGACTCCGCACAGATGAATGAGCTGTATCCAACAATGGAGTTAAAAATATCACTGAGGTTACACTAGAAGCCTGTGCCTCTGAAGACTATTCCAGCCAAAAGGATGAGGTAGCAGGGCCAGACCTGGCGCTCTTCCTGCCTGTAGCTGTATCCCTTTTCCCACCATCATGTCAAGGCAAGGAGCTGGCTCTTTAGCCTTCTTGCAGCATTTTGCACTAATTCACTCTGCTTATCATAATTTCTGTTAAATTCAGCTTAATACCATCCCTGTACTGTTTTGAGGAGAAAATACATATTATATTCATGTTGATATTCCTAGAACCTGATATGGCCTTGCATGTAGTAGATGCTCAGTACATAATGAATGAATGAGTGCCTAAAGCTATTTGCCTGCCTAATGACAATTTCTTCATTGGCTTCATGTTTTTCTCTAATGGTTTTAGGCAGACTGAATCAAGCATCATTAAATTGATGTTTTCTGTAAGAACCGGAGTTGTAGTATTTCCATCAGGGAAAAAAATGCTTTAGTAAAAATCCTTTTTTAATCCTTAGGCAGAATCACTTAAATAACAAATTGTAACTCCTTCCATGTTAATGGATAACTACCTCAAGTCCAGAAATACAGAACAAACTAGAATGAGTACAGAATAAAAGTCACTCAACTGATCAAAGGAATAGGGTTTTCCCATAAAGGAGTGACTGTAAAAAATGTTGACTGGTAAAGCTGGGTTCCTGAGATAAAATTCAGAAATGTAAAGAGACTGAGGAAAAGTGGATCTAAGGGAAAAAGGGCCTAAATTGGGAGTGAGAGGGTTTTGCAGACATCTATCTTTTTTTTTTCCAATTTCTTTGACAAATTTCTTTTATTTTGTTTAAATTTTTATTTTTATTTATTTATAAAAAGGAAACATTGACTAAACCATAGCATAAGAGGGGTACGACTCCACACAGTTCCCAACACCGGAACTCCATATCCCATCCTCTCCCCTGATAGCTTTCCTATTCTTTAACCCTCTGGGAGTAAGTACCCAGGGTCATTATAGGGTGCAGAAGGTGGAAGGTCTGGCTTCTGTAATTGCTTCCCTGCTGAACATGGGTATTGGCAGGTCGATTCATACTCTCAGTATGTCTCTCTCTTTCCCTAGTGGGGCAGGGCTCTGAGGATGTGGGGCTCCAGGACACATTGGTGGGGTCGTCTACCCAGGGAAGTCTGGTTGGCATCATGGTAGCATCTGGAACCTGGTGGCTGAAAGAGCTAACATATAAAGCCATACAAATTGTTGACTACTCATGAACCTAAAGTCTGGCATATTGCAGATGAAGATTTGGGGTCTCTATTTTAGAAATAGCTAGTAGGTCTATTTTAGGTATATTCCAATGGGCCCATGACTTTATTAGTTTTTGCCTGAGCCTGACATCTGATATGCAGGTAGACCCAAGTTATTGGCAAACACCTATCTTGGGGAGATGAGAAATTGTATGCATGCACCACCAACTATACTGTAAACCATTTCCCCCAATAAAATTATTTAGGGGGAAACACCATAGAGTAAGGGACCTGGGGGATATGACAAGCGACTTTGGAGTCACAAATGGCTTGTGGGAGCTCAGGAAGACCATCATCGGAAGCCTCTTTTCTAGAAGACAAATGATAAGGTGAGGAGAATGAAGCTCTCAGCTCAGAGAAGCAAGGGCAAAAGAGCAACCTTGTTCTTTGGAAAAGGTGTTGAGGTCCTGTTGTATAATGGTAGAAAAGGACCTAAGTTGGGGTGAGAGTGTTTTGAAGACACCCGTCATGGGTACATGAGAAATTGGGCCCATATACCAATAACTGTACTGCAAACCATTACCCACCTCAGAGAAAGTGATTTGGGGGAAAAAAGAAAGAAGGAGGAGGAGGAGAAAAAGAAGAAAGAAAAAAAGAAAGAAAGAAAGAAAGAAAGAAAAGAAGAAGAAAGAAAGGAAGGAAGGAAGGAAGGAAAGAAGGAAGAAAAGTAGCAGAAAGGAATGGCTCTAGTGCTTCCTAGGAATCCAAGAAGGTATTTAAAAGAAGATTGGAGAAAAGGATGCTATTACACAGAAACATTGTGAACCCAAATCTGGGGATTTCTTTTGAAATCCCTAATAAAGTTTAACAGACAATACAAGACTTGTTACTCGGGAAAAACCTCAGCTATGTTGATTGTAAGGAGGTTTAGTTTATATTCTAGAAAATATGCAGTCTTTGTCCCTGTGACTGTATATACTGTTTTTGGTCTGAACAGAAGTAAAATAGACAAACCTGGAGCAAACAATAAAAAGAAACAGTGGCTAAAATCTCCATATAGGGACCACTATGTTTCCGATACTCTCAAATACTTGACTGAATTACCTTATCTAATATTCAAAAGCAGTCTATGAGACAAGGAGTGTCATTCTGATTTACACAGTTGGAGAATGTGAAGCACAGAATGGTTAGGTAACTTGTCCAAGGCTACACAGCTGATAACTTATAGATGGTCAGTATTGTCCCTGTGTCAGCAAGATTAGTCAAGCCAGCATGTTCACCTTAGGGATTGAAACATTTGCAAAACCAGAGATCTCTTGGAGAGTAAAATTAATTTCCAGGAGGAGCTCAACATAGTTGTAAAAGAAAAAAATAATTAACTACAAAACAACTTAACATTATGTTATTTTGCTCATTGGTACCTCCCCTAAAAGTTAGTCACTGCTTCATTTCTTCACTCAAAGAACTGTCCAGTTCAACCTATGGGTCAGAATTTGCCTTTATCTCTTATGTTGAAAATACAATTAACAATTATTGTATCTATAAAGCATTGACTTTCTGCATTTATATTAGACTCCTGATGAATTTAGAGTGATCTGTCATTTAGCAATGACCTACACACACACACACACACACACACACACACACACACACTGAGAGAGAGAGAGAGAGAGAGAGAGAGAGAAAGAAAGAGAGAGAGAGGGAGAGATGGGCTTTGACTAGGTGGGGGATTCATCAAATATTTATTGGCTTATTTTATGTGACTTTTCCTGACTCCATAAAGGGTACATACAGTGCTGCACTCTTTTTTTTTTTTTGCAGGGAAAACAAAAACACAGTCCAGCAAAACAGCTTATTGCTGCCAATCAGCTAAAATGGCAAAACAGAGATGTATGCCTTACTAAAAGGGTGGTAAATCAGAGGCGGGATGTGAAATGCCAGCTTTTATTCTGCTCTCTAGATGACTCTGGAAGGTTATGTTCATTGTCACTGAAAATGCCTGTAGGGAATGATATGAAAAGTCATTGTCTATTCCTTTTTTTCCTCCTGCTATTTTTAGCTCTTGTTAGGGAGATCAATTTTAGTGAACTGCAGAGGAGGGTTTAAAATGGTGCTCAAGTTTCAAGTTGCGCACATCGGCTATATTTAGATTTTTATTTCCAAATTCTTCTCCTACAGAACATGCCATAGTAAAGCAATCTTGCTGTTTTTCTGCTTGGTATATATTGTTGCTCTCTAATGGAAAATCTATTTCATTAATCCACATACCTTGGAAAGAACAGACATTTTCTATACTCGGCTCATTATTCAAAGGAATAGAAAATTCTTTTTTGAAAGTCTAGGTAAACACCTATTGTATAAGGCTCAGTCCTTGTTCAACAGTTGCCACTTTTCCAATCACAGATGCAGAAAGCAAATAAGACAAGCAGTCTCCAGTGTTGGGTTAGTGCAGCAGCTACACATCACTCCCCACCCAAGAAGAGGCACGTGCAGATTTCATTAATTTCTCTCTGCCTCTATTCAGTAATAAATAATAATTTTTAAAAAAAATCCTCTAGATCCTAAATAACTCAGGAGGGAATGAAGATAAATGATCTCCCATCCAGTCTTAAAATAGTGCTGATTAAAGAACCAAATACAAACCAACCAACCAACAAAAACTACAGAAATATTCAGTCACTCCCCCACCCTTTCTCTCTACTTCTGGCCCTCCATTTCCAACTCTCTTCTTTCCATCTTAGCAAAGACAATTTCTATTTTATTATTGTGATGTGGGCCAATGGACATATGATAGGTGATGAAGTGAAAGAATCCCAGTCACTCATGCTGATATTATTTTTCTAAAATGAACTCATAGTAACTCCACTGAGAAGTATCAGTGACATCACACTTCTCAGATGTCTTGTTTATACCATCCTATCAATGTTCTTAAATGTTAAAGACCTATGGTGGCCATACTTGGGATATCTGTAGACCTCACTTGGAGAGTCCTGGCTCCTCCACTTGTTTGTGGTAACTGTGAACCTTTTCTTTACTTCCTTTATTGTCATTATTTTGCATTAGTGATTTTTATTTAACAACTTGCAAAGTCACCATGAAAATGGAATAACTATTATACATAAAGCACTTAGCACTGTGCCCAGTATGTAGTAACAATCAAATCCTGGTGGGTGTTATGATCATTATTCTCTGAGCAGACCTTTTTAGTAGGTCATCCTCTGATGTTTCCTCTGCCATTACATTATATTAAGGAATATAAAATACAGGAGATAATATCTACAAGCCAGAAAGACAATGTACATGTCCTTTTGGTGGTGGTTGTTATTCTTTATATAGGCTGTTCTCTGAATGAGCAGTGGAATATTTGGGTCTGTCTATGCTTTGTTTTATGCTCTTGGCCACTCAGGCTTAGAGGACATTTATTCATAGATGCAGCTGCTACACAAAGAAAAAGGCACAGTTGTTAGCTAGTGATTGTTCCCACCCTCAAGTCTACCTACAACATTTTCCTCCTGACTTTAACAAAGTTAAAGATGAGCTCTTAGAAACACAAAGGAGTCAGAGAAAAAGAGAGAAAACATTACAAAAGACTTCCCTCTCTGGAATAGTTCTTTCAATCCTGAATCTTTTTTTTTTTCACTTCTATTTAGAAAATAAGTTATTTCTCCTCTCCCCAATTGATCTTGTGAATAGGAAGCTATCAAATTGCTGTGATTCTGTAAGTTTCCAGTAAATCCTTCTGCCCTGGACCAGCTCCTGTTTCATTTTGTAGCAATAAATGAAGCTTCAGTGCTAAAATGGGCATTTCTCTTGCCTGAGTATGAGTGAAATTTAGGATTGGAGCTTTAATTCAGGTTCTTTTATTAGCTGTGTGACCCTGAAAAACTTCCTTAACTCCCCAATGTCTAAGCTTCCGCAACAGTAAAATCAGATTACTGTGATCCTAAACTGAAATAATCCATTTGCATGGCTATCCCAGACCTGGGATGATGTTCATTGTGTTCTATCTATTTATTGTCACTTGATTTTCTTTTTTTTTCTTTTTTCTTTTTCTTTTTCTTTTTTATTTAAGAAAGGATTAATTAACAAAACCATAGGGTAGGAGGGGTACAATTCCACACAATTCCCACCACCCAATCTCCATATCCCACCCCCACCCCTGATAGCTTTCCCATTCTCTATCCCTCTGGGAGCATGGACCCAGGGTCATTGTGGGTTGCAATAGGTGGAAGGTCTGGCTTCTGTAACTGCTTCCCCGCTGAACATGGGCATTGACTAGTCGGTCCATACTCCCAGTCTGCCTCTCTCTTTCCATAGTAGGGTGGGTCTCTGGGGAAGCTGAGCTCCAGGACACATTGGTGGGGTCTTCAGTCTAGGGAAGCCTGGCCGGCATCCTGATGACATCTGGAACCTGGTGACTGAAAAGAGAGTTAACATACGAAGCCAAACAAATTGTTAAGCAATCATGGACCCAAAACTTGGAATAGTGGAGAGGAAGTGTTAGGGGGATACTCACTGCAAACTCTAGTGTACTTCTGCTTTCAGGTATATATTTTGCAGTAGTTTACGGATATGTGTGAACATATGCTCTCTCTCACAGAAACTGGTGTATATCTAGGTTATGGGACTTTGTTAGAAAGTGAACCACCTGAGATGGAATTAGAGTCTACTATGAAAGGAAAGGTCTCACCCGAGTAATGAAGCTGAAGGGTTGTCATTCCACACGTGAAGTCTCTGGACACAGTCTGAAGTGAAGCATGTTGAGGTGGCAATCCTTGGGTTGGTTAGGTTGTGATTGGCAGATGCAATATTATTTGATATGGACTGGGAGAGGCATACGGGAAAGTGGGCCCTACACAATGGTTCTAGGACTGGGGGAAGTAGAGGCTCTATAGTGGAGATGTGAGGTTCCTGCTGTCTTAGGGTTCAAAAAGACAATGGATAGTTAATGTTATCATCACATTATTTGGTAATTGGGTTAACTTTGAAAAATCCTTTTGTTATGGTTTGCTGTACAGTACCCAGTATCTTGTATATAGCTGTGCTATTGGATGCTTCTGATCTACTTGGTCTAGGTTTTTGAGAGAGTCCGTATATCAAATACACAGCCTATATATTAAAAAGATTCAGTTTGTGTTTTGAAAAACGTTGAGACATACAATTAATTTTCCCCCTCTCGTATTAATTAACTAGTGATTTATATGACTACATTTTACCACCACCAAAAGACTGTGAACCATCCCTCCCACCCACTCCCACCCCCCACTGTCCGAGGAAGCTACGTGTCTACCCTTCAATGCAGGGTTTTTTCTTTGGTGCCCTACTTACAATTTGGTCAGGTCCTGCTTTTAGTTTCCCTTTCAGATGTTCTTACTCAACTTCTGTTGATGAGTGGGATCATCCCATACTCATCTTTATCTTTCTGACTTAGCTCACTTAACATAATTCCTTCTAGCTCTGACCAAGCTGGGCCAGAGAGGGTGGGTTCATTGTTCTTGATAGCTGCATAGTATTCCATTGTGTATATATACCACAGCTTTCTCAGCCACTCATCTGTTATTGGGCACCTGGGTTGCTTCCAGGTTTTAGCTATTATGAATTGTGCTGCTATGAATATAGGAGTACACACCTCTTTTTGGTTGGGTGTTATGGAGTCCTTGGGGTATAACCCCAGGAGAAGAATTACTGGATCATATGGAAGGTCCATGACTAGCCTTAAGAGAGTTTTCCAGATTGCTCTCCACAGAGGCTGGACCAATTTACATTCTCACCAGCAATGTAAAAGGGTTCCTCTGTCCCCACAACCTCTCCAGCATTGGTTGCTGCTGTCCTTTTTGATGTATGCCATTCTTACAGGAGTGAGGTGGTATCTTAGTGTTGTCTTAATTTGCATTTCTCTTACTATCAGTGACCTAGAGCAGTTTTTCGTATGTTTGTTAGCCTTTTGGATCTCCTCTGAGGTGAATGTTTTGTTCATATCCTCTGCCTACTTTTGGATGGGGTCATTTGCTTTTTTGGTGCTAAGTTTGCTGAGCTCTTTATATATTTTGGTGATTAGTTTCTTGTCTGATGTCTGGCATGTGAAGATCTTCTCCCATTCTGTGAGGGGTCTCTTTGTTTACTAGTTTCTTTGGATGTGCAGAAGCTTTTCAATTTGATGTAGTCCCATTGGTTTGTTTCTGCTTTAGTCTTCCTTGCAATTGGGTTTGATTCATCAAAGATGTCCTTGAGGTATAGGTGGGAAAGTGTTTTACCAATGTTTTCCTCTAAGTATTTGATTGTTTCTGGTCTGACATCCAGGTCTTTGATCCATTTGGAGTTGATTTTTGTTTCTGGTGAGAGAAAGTGGTTCAATTTCATTCTTCAGCATGTTTCAACCCAGTTTTCCCAGCACCATTTATTGAAGAGATCCTCCTTTTTGCATTTAATCCTTTGGGCCCCCTTATCAAAGATTAGATGTCCATAGGTGTGGGGATTTATTTCTGGGCTTTCAATTCTGTTCCACTGGTCTTTGTGCCTATTTTTGTTCCAGTACCATGCTGTTTTGATGATGATGGCTTTATAATATAGTTTAAGGTCTGGGAGTGTGATGCCTCCATTTCTGTTTCTTTTCCTTAAGATGGTTTTGGCAATTCTAGGTGTTTTCATGTTCCAGATAAATGATTGTAGTGTTTGTTCTATTCTCTTAAAGAAGCTTGGTGCAAGTTTGATGGGTATTGCATTAAATTTGTATATGGCTCTGGGGAGAATATTCATTTTGATGATATTTATCCTTCCAATCCATGAGCATGGGATATCTTTCCATTTCTTGGTATCAGTTTCTATTTCCTTGAGTAGCGACTCATAGTTTTCAGCATACAAGTCTTTCACTTCTTTGGTCAACTTTATTCCTAGGTATTTGATTGATTTTGCTGAAACAGTAAATGGGAGTGATTTCTGGATATCTTCTTCTTCAGATTTAGTTTTTGCATAAAGAAATGCCACTGATTTTTGTACATTGATTTTGTAGCCTGACACCTTGCTATATTGCCTAATAACTTCCAGTAGTTTTCTGCTGGATTCTTTAGGTTTTTCTGTGTATACTATCATATCATCTGCAAATAGTGAGAGCTTGACTTCTTCCCTTCCAATCTATATTCCTCTGATTTCTTTCTCTTGCCTGATTGCTATGGCAAGAACTTCCAATACTATGTTGAAGAGTAACGGTGATAGTGGATAGCCCTGTCTAGTCCCCGATCTTTCAGCTTCTGTCCATTGAGTATGATGTTGGCTGTAGGTTTGCTATATATAGACTCCACTATCTTGAGGAATTTCCCCTCTATTCCCATTTTTTTGTAGAGTTTTGAGCATGAATGTTGGATTTTTTCAAAGGCTTTCTCTGCATCTATTGCGATAATCATGTGGTTTTTGGCTTTGCTTTTATTGATGTGGTGAATGACATTGATTGACTTACGGATGTTGAACCACCCTTGCATTCCTGAGATGAATCCCACTTGGTCGTGATGAACAATCTTTTTGATATGTTGCTGTATCCAGTTGGCCAAGATCTTGTTTAATATTTTGGCATCTATGTTCATCAGAGATATTGGTCTGTAGTTTTCCTTTTTTGTTCTGTCCCTATCAGCTTTTGGTATCAGGGTGATGTTGGCTTCATAGAAGGTGGAAGGGAGTATTCCTGTTTCTTCAATCTTATGGAAAAGCTTAAGAAGTATGGGTATTAACTGTTTCCTGAAAGATTTGTAGAATTCATTTGTGAAGCCATCTGGTCCAGGACTTTTGTTGTTGGGGAGGTTCTTAATAACGGTTTCAATTTCTTTGTCTGTGATTGGTGCATTTTGATTTTGTAGTTCTTCTTGGTTCAGTTTTGGAAGGGCATATGCTTCTAGGAATTGTTCCATTTCTTCCCGATTCTCTAGCTTGGTGGCGTATAGTTCTTTATAGAAGTTTCACAGGATTCTCTGGATTTCTGTGGTGTCAGTTCTGATATCTCCTCCATCGTTTACAATTCTATTAATTTGAGTCTTCTCTCTTTTTTGTTTGGTGAGTCTGGCTAGGGGTTTGTCAATTTTGTTTAATCTTTCAAAGAACCAACATTTGGCTTCATTGATCTTTTGTATGGTTCTTTTATTTTTGATGTTGTTTATTTCTGCTCTAACTTTAGTGATTTCTGTCCTTCTGGATGCTTATCGCTTGATTTTCAAACCATCTTTTAGTCTAGTAAGGCACATTATGGGAGCAGACTATAACAGAGGGGAGACAGGGCAGAGGTGGATCACCTGCTTCCTGCCCTATCCCCAGACATGTACACACTTTGTTCACTTCACTTGGAGAGGGGGATTGCTAGTAGATAAGAGGCTTAAAAATACTGTTATGGGGAGTTGGGTGGTAGCACAGCCGGTTAAGCACATGTGGCGCAAAGCTCAAGGATCCCAGTTCGAGCCCCCAGCTCCATACCTGCAGAGGAGTCATTTACAAGTGGTGAAGCAGGTCTACAGGTGTCTACCTTTCTCTCTTCTCTGTCTTCCCCCTTCTCTCTCTATTTCTCTCTGTCGTACCTAACAATGATGACATCAATAACAACAATAACTACAACAACAATAAAAAACAACAAGGGTAACAAAAGGGAAAATAAATAAATAAATAAATAAATAGAAAAAAATTTTTAAAAATACTGTTATGGCTGGAGGTATGGATCATCCTACCAATGTCCAAGTCCATCCAGTGGTGAAGCAATTACAGAAGCCACACTTTCCACCTTCCATCCCATAAAGAATTTTGGTCCAGGGGTTAGGTGGTGGTGCATCTGGTTGAGCACACGTTAGAATATCCAAGGACTTGGGTTCAAGCCCCTGGTCCCCACCTACAGGAGGGAGCTTCACAAGTTGTGAAGCAGTACTGTAGGTGTCTGTCTTTCTCCTTCTCTAACTCTCCTTCCTCTCAATTTCTGTTTCTCTTTTTTATTATTTTTTAAAAGAATTTATTCATTTATTCATGAGAAATATAGGAGAGAAGGAATCAGACTTCACTCTGGTATGTGTGTTGCTGGTGATTGAACTAAGGACCTCAAAGTTGAGAATCTAATTCTTTATACACTGTACCATCTCCGATACCACAATTTCTGATGGTCTCTATCCAATAAATAAATAAATATAATAACTTTAAAATTAAAAAAGGGAGGGGTGGGCGGTAGTGCAGCAGGTTAAGCTTTCATGGTGCAAAGCACACGGACCAACACTAGGATCTGGGTTCAAGCTCCAGGATCCCCACTTGTCACTTCACAAGCCATGAAACAGGTCTACAGGTGTCCATCTTTTACCCCCTCTGTCTTCCCTTCCTCTCTAGATTTCTTTCTGTCCTGTTTAACAACAATGATAACAATAACAATAATATTAACGCTAAACAACAAGGGCAACAAAAGGGAAAAAATGGCCTCCAGGTGCAATGGATTCATAGTGCAGGCACTTATCCCCAGTGATAACCCTAGAGGAAAAAAAAAATTAAAAAAGAATTTTGATCCATATTCCCAGAGGGATAAAGAATAGGGACGTTTACAATAGAGGGGATGGGACATGGAACTCTGGTAGTGAGAAGTGTATGGAATTATAACTCTGTTATCTTAAAAATCTTGATAATAATTATTAAGTCACTAGTAAAGAATTAAATAAAATACTGTTACACAGCTGGGGAGATAGCTTGGCCAATGTGTACAAACTTGCATGCCTTAGGTCCTAAGCCTCATCGCCAACAAACACCACACTGCATATGCCAAAATTTATCACCCTCTCTCTCTTTCTGAAATAAGCCTTTTTTAAATATTATTTTAAAAACACTGTTAAATATTGGGTTGTCTGTGCAAAAATGCATCACGAATTTTACTGCCACACAATCGCATGTTGTTTCAGAAAGTTTCAGAACTTTCAGAAACTTCTTGATGCTTTTCATTATAACTCCGTCCTTCCATTGTGGAATATTTGACTCAAACCCAAACCAACTGTATCCTTGTCGGGACTGAGAGAGGGTTAAAAGATATTGTAAGCTCAGACTGGTCCAAACCTGGATAGGAGAAATGCCAGTCATGCAGCTCCCCTTCATGCTTCCTGCTTCCAGCTTGTCCCTCCTCCTTTAACCTCTGCCAGTTGTCTGTGAGCTAAATCAGTGACAAACATCTCCCTTTTTACACTTGACGAGGGCACATGAACTGGGGCTTGGTAATTTGTGGGTCTTCTTCTCCTTGCCAAGTTGGATCAAATCCTAAGCATAAGACTTGAAAGATAAGGAAATCTCAATATGAACATTTTGAACTCATGAGGTTAGAGAGAGAAACTTCTGAGAACTGCAGAAGCAGATGCCAAAGAAGAAAGGAAAATCTTATCCTTTGGCCTCCTAGACTGTGATATAATTTGAAGGCCTCCAGTACCATCTCTTCCTTGTCAGAACTGAGATAAACACTTGTCCAAATTGGCACTACAGTTTTAGAAGATTTCTCTTTCTCCTATCACACGTTTTTGTTTTGCTTTGTTGTTGTTTGTTTTGTTTTTTTATCAGGAACCTAAATCATCTCAGTTCTACTTTAATACACATAATAGGATAGCTTTGTATCATCCCTACATCTCTGCCTTATGTTGATTGTTTTCAAACCATCATCAGTCACAATGATTAGTAAAGAGACAGTTCACACAAGGGCCAACTCAAGGCTCTTAAGCCGTAGGGATTGGGATGGAGAACTTCCAGAGCCACTGGATTGAGATCACAACATGCTTTTCTGTGATTGTGCCCAAACCATGTTAGCGTGTTCCAAAGACCCTGGTAAATTCAGGGACTTGACCTTCAACTACCTAAGAATAGGAAACAGTCCATGGGGACCTCTCCTTCCTGCAAGAATCAGGAATGCCATCCCATTTCCATCAATTTAAGTAAGGAGGAAACAGAATTTTGGCATCTGTTTTAAATGCCTAAAAGCCTGCATCCATCCCAAAAGTCTGAATGAGAATTTAACTTTGGACAGAGCAATAGAAGATTTCACATTTGGTTGATTAGGAACTTGCTTCATCAGGGTAGGTAATATCCTAATTAGGATTAGGAACATCCTAATCCAGGGGCCAGGTGGTATGTAGCACACTGGGTTAAGAACCAGCACAAGGATACTGCTTTGAGCGCCCACCCCACCCCACCTGCAGAGGGGTTGCTTCGCAATTGGTGAAGCAGGTCTGTAGGTGTCTGTTTTTCTCTCCCCCTCTCTGTCTTCCCTTCCTCTCTCAATTTCTCTCTGTCCGATCTAACAGCAGCAGCAACAACAACAACAATGTAAAAAAGATGACCACCAGGAACAGTGGATTCATAGTGCAAGCATTGAGCCAAGCCCCAGCTATAATCCTGTAGGAAGGAAGGAAGGAAGGAAGGAAGGAAGGAAGGAAGGAAGGAAGGAAGGAAGGAAGGGAGGGAGGGAGGGAGGGAGGGAGGAACGGAGGAAGGGAGGGAGAGAGAAAGGAAGGAGGAAGGAAGGAAGGAAGGAAGGAAGGAAGGAAGGAAGGAAGGAAGGCCTAACCCATGCATTTTCTAAGAGATTTTGCACCTGATCTCTTTTCTCAAAGGAGAGAGGATGATTTAAATACAGATTAAAGGGCTAAGGAGACAGCATAACGATTCATTGCAAGACTTTCTTGCCTGATGCTCTGAGGACCCAGATTCAATCCCCATCACCACCATATACCAGAGTTAAGCAATGTTCTAGTCTTTCTCTGTGTATGTATCTTTCTCTCTGCCTCTCACTAAATAAATCTTTAAAATAACAATAAATATGGAATAAATTAGTGGAAGTGTGGTATGCCAACCTCTGCTTACCCCTTAAAAGAAATACTGGTCACAGATAGTCCATTATCTCAGGGCACCAGACTTGTATGCCTCAGGCCCCAGAGTCCCCGTGTTCAGTACCTGATACCACCATAAGAGTTAGAGTTGAGTGGTGTTCTGGTCTCTCTCTCTCTTCCTCTCTTTTACAAACACACACACACACACACACACACACACACACACACAAAATAAATAAATAAATAAAAGAATATTTAAGAAAAATATATTACTTTAAAAATGTTTTTAAATAGATAAATGATAGATGCACAGCACCTGGGCATTTTCCCTCCACTGTTGCAAGCCCTGCCCCTCCCCATGTGGACAAGCCCCCACATGCTTCTGCCCCTGTACAAACCCAGCTGGACTGCATGCAAAGTGATAGAATTGGCATCAGCCCTCTTGTTAGAAGAATTAGCTGAAGCCCAAAGGGAAAACCAGGCTGAAAATAAATTCAATCCAGCAAGAACAAAGTTATTTATTTTTTATTTTGTAGACTCTCAGCAGCTGTTAAGCTTTGCTGGACTTCTATAGTAAGAATGTTTCCAAAAATAGAACACTGAAATGTTAGAGTTAATGGGATCACGGTAAGAAAATAGCCCTTCAACCCAGCAATCTGACTTTGCTAACTCCATGTGAAAGTTGCCCCATGCCCTTCACAGAGTGTCCTCCTCAACCAACCCTCCTATCCTGAGTATGTCCCCTACACATGTAGTTCAAGAAGAGAGTGTTCATTTTTGAAGCAGTGACCACATCAGACCTGTGATCACAGGTGTCTTTATGGAATGTTTTTTACCCATACCAGGCCAAGAAACAATTTGACGAAAAAAACTGGCTTCACTGTGTATATTTTACTATAAAAGAAAGGAAGAAAGAAAGGGGGAAGGAAGGCAGGCGTGGGGGGAGTGATAGAGGGAGAGAGGCAGGGGGAAGGAAAGAAGGAACAAAGGAAGGGAAGAAGGGAGGGAAGGGAGGAGGGAGGGAGGAAGGCAGGCTGACTTTCATTGGGAAACCTTTCAGACTTACGTTTTCCTTATAATTGAGTATCACAGTCCTTGTTATATATTGCCACCCTGGTGCTTACCATGGTATATTACAATACTTCCTGTTTCTCTATGTCATTACTGGGCTCTGCCCTTGTGACAGATACAGATATTCTTTTGCTTTTCTTTGTAGCCTTTATGATAAGCAGTAGGCCAGACTATAGGAAATGATCATCAAATACTTCCTCAGGTGACAGAAAGGCAGGCAGAAGGTCAGTTGGCTAATAGCAATTTCACTTTTATGATGAACCAGTCAAGAATGAGACTCTTGGAACTGGACGGGACATTAAGAGTCATCTCACTCAGTTGACAAGTTAGTAACCATTGTAAATCTGAGGTAAACAACGATCCCATTTTACTCCATCCTGGGGTAGCTTGTGCTCTAGGAAGTGCACAGCTCCAGGAGAGGTTGAATTATCCAGAAGATGAGAAAGTGAAGTGGCTGCTTTAAAGCTCAGCAGTTGACAGTCCTGCTGCAGAACAGAAGAAAAACTACTAACTGCCACATCCATTCAGCCCTCACCCCAGCCCTTCCGAGTGCAAGTGTAACTATTTTGAAGTTTGTGCTAGGGGATGCAGACGCTGATAGAGGTGATGTGCTCTGTTCAGGACTGAACAGTGACAAGTGACACAGGTGAAACCCAGTGACAAGTCAATCCTATTCCATTTGCCAATATCCAAAAGCATCCCTGAGGGAGATCTCAGGTTTCCTGAGAGAGTAAAATAACTTTCACTTCCTAGGCAGAGCTTTTGAAAGAATATATTTGGACACCCTCCTCTCACTTTCTCTTTGCTTTGTGTTGCGTTTCAGGGGAGAAGTATGAGCTTCACGCAGGGACTGAGTCTACCCCAAGTGTCGTGGTACATGTGTGTGACAGTGACATAGAAGAAGAAGAGGATCCAAAGACTTCCCCGAAGCCCAAAATCATCCAAACCCGGCGTCCTGGCCTGCCACCTTCTGTGTCCAACTGAGCTCACCACTCGGCCTCGATGAGAATACCTGTCTCCTCTTTATCATCCTTACCCCCACCCTGTTGTTTGTCAAAAAAAAAAAGAAAAAAAAAAAAAAGAAAAAAAAAGCCTTTAAATCCCTGGGTGTTTGGTTGTTTGAGATTCCTTGTAATCAAGCCTCTCGGACATAAGGGCTAGGAAAAGGTGATATGTTTCCTGATCATATCATACTCATCAAGTATAATCTACTATTTAGAAGGATCTAGGGAAAAAATGTAGTATTTTCTTATTCAATAATCAGCACAGTCTATATCTTCATTCTCTCATGTTGATCTAAGCCAGAGACATCAGTAAGTAGCAAATAGCCACTGTGTTGTTTTTGAGCTGTTTTAATCCCAGTCCTGATGTGTGTGTGTGTGTGTGTGTGTGTGTGCGCGCGTGCTTTTTTTTTCCTGGCCACTTAAGTAGGACCATAAGTAAACTTGACTTTGACTGCATGAGATACCCTTATCTGGTCTCACTCAGTCCTCTGCATCCCAACATTCCCAGGACATGCATGATCACCAGCATTTATTTTCACGATTTGAAGATGTACTATATAACTCACAATTGTCAGCATCCAACCATGTCCTATCTAGATTAGGAAAATTATCAGCATTGTCCAGCTAAACAAGTCTGGGTATACTCACTATTTTGAGTCAGTACTTCATAGCTCTGTTAAAATTTCTTGAGGCATAACTGAGCTTAGCCCCAAAGATGTTCCTTAGTAGATTTTGAACACTGCTTCCATTTAGATCTTTCCCAGTCTCGTTGGGGAGGCTTGTCCAGGGTGATAGAGATTGATTTCAGATGAACCTATTTATTACAAAAAGTTTCATGGTGTCTGAACGATTGTTTTTTCTCTTTGTATATTTGTACAGATGTTTCAGCTATGCTTTTAAAATCTGGATGTTTTTTATTTAGTGATTATTCAGCAATTAGCTGCTTAAAAATATATGTGCATTGCTTATAAATGCATTCATATACTAGTACAAGTAATCTGATACTATTACACTCTATTGTGGATAATGCTGAATTTTGAAAGGGCACAGAACTTCTCACGCCAGTATACATAAATGATTAGACAACATCTTTGCTATTAAGCCCACTTGTTTTTAAATAAAGATGCAAGTGTCAGCTGTAGACAATTTGGATGAGATTAAATCTTTAGAAGGCAGCAGTCACTGAGCATATCAATGGGTGAAAGAATATAAATATATGCCAAGCCTACTAATGCAATGTCTGTGTTGCTCAAAAAATTATTTGTTTCCATTACATGTGATTTTTCTATTTCTCTAGCCCAAAGTGCATTACAGAAGATACACCTATAGAACCATTACCTTCTGCTCTATGTGCCAGGCCTCGTCGACTCCTGTACATTAACGAATTGCTTTAGATGCAAATGCCAATTACAGTGGAGTGGGGAAATACTTTTATTGCCCAAGCCTCAGAAAAACAGACAGGAACAGCAACACAGCCAACAGGTGGAAGGATTGTTATGGTTTTTTGACTAAGGTGTATGTTAGTTTCATCAGAAACTTAATACATAGACTGATCACTCAGAAATTAAAGTCCGTTCTACTGTGAATATAGCAATATAGTACTGGACACAGTACAGGTGAAACTGAGGACAGAATTGCTTATAAAATCCTGAGTTTCCATTCAAAGGCTCCTTTAGAAAATAAAATCTGAGGAGTGTATAATAAGCTCTGACTTTCCTTGCTGTGGAGGTTTTTGGTTATTCATCCGGAATAGTGGTGAAATTCTGCCCTCTAGCGGTGAAAATATTGCTTCAGCTGTTCATAGGAAGGAACTGCAGCAGTCAGCCATTTTGTGCTAAGCTTTTTCTCAACCTTCTGTAGACTTTTTAACTTATCCATAATTTTCAGAATGTAGGTTCTAAAGAAATCTGGGTGAGAGAAAATGTTTGGAAATGATCGTTGAATGTTTTAAAAGAGACACATCAGACTTTCCCAGACAAACTCAGTAAAAGTTGAATCGACCATTGTTAATTTAGTCATAAAATTAAATGAAATTAAATTAAACTCAGCGTATAATACAAGTGGTTATAGTCTTAGTGAAATTTTCGGAGAAGTGTCTCTGTTAATCCGTTTCAGATCAAGTAAATTTTTTCGTTAAGTTGATCTTTCACAGGGGAAAGAGTAGCTCTTTCAATGAAGGAGTCAATTGCTTCAGTGGAGCCTCCTAGCACTGTGAAAGTCAGAATTGCCTCAGCATTTCCATGATGTGCATTATGCAAACCTCTTTAGCACTATTTTCAGTTTGAAAAGTTTAACAGTGGAGGGGGAGGGGGAGATTTCCACCAACTGAATCATTTGTGCACGTGTATACCTCAAAGAGTTTAGACTTCAAATATACCTGGTGAATGACTCTTTGTCCTGTGGTTTAATTTCTGTGTGGTCTTCCTGAGTTGAATCTTTTTGTGGGGTAATTGTTGAAGAGTTTACAATTCAGTCTAATATCTTTATAAAAAAGTTAGCCATGGCTATTATTAACCCATTCAGGCTCTTCCTAAAGCAGCAAAGAGGAAGCTCACTGACCGTCTCATGAAGGAAGAGTATTTTTTTATTTTTATTATTATTATTTTTTATATTTAAGAAAGGAGACATTAGCAAAACCATAGGATAAGAGGGGTACAGTTCCAAACAATTCCCACCACCCAATCTCCATATCCCATCCCCTCCCCTGATAGCTTTCCCATTCTCTATCCTTCTGGGAGTATGCAACCAGGGTCGTTGTTGCAGAAGGTGGAAGGTCTGGCTTCTGTAACTGCTTCCCGGCTGAACGTGGGCCTTGACTGGTTGATCCATACTCCCAGTCTGCCTCTCTCTTTCCGCAGGATTTGGAGAGATCAGTTGCATTCTGAAATGAGAAATGGGAGCGCTTCCTATTTTGTTACTGTGTTGCAGTCATCTCTACCCCCCCCCCCCATATCTCCCAGTTAAAATACTAAAAGACCCAAGTTAGGGGAAAATGAATATGTCACAGAACACAGAAAGCACTGCCTAAAATAAAGCGTTATATTTCTTGATAATTAAGATCTGCTCAGATGGAGAAAGAGAACACACTATTTCATTCATTCATAAAGGGAGTAAACAAATGGACTAAAGAGAATAAAATAATAAATTTCTAGACTACAGTACCACCTAGTGGTTACTAGGATAACAGGGGAAAGGCAAGCAGGTTAGAAAGGGAGGAAAATTAAGTCAAAACAACGGGAACACACGAATTGATTTGCAATGGTGGACACCTGAAACATATATAGCACTATGTAATTATACAGCAAGAAAATAATAGCAAACTTAAAACTCAAGAGCTAGTGTTAGGAGTCGGGCGGTAGCACAGTGGGTTAAGTGCATGTGGCACAAAGTGCAAGGACCCATGTAAAGATCCTGATTCAAGCCCCCAGCTCCCCACCTTCAGGGGGGGTCACCTCACAAGTGGTGAAGCAGGTCTGCAGGTGTCTATCTTTCTCTCCCCCTCTCTGTCTTCCCCTCCTCTCTCCATTTATCTTTTTCCTATCTAACAATGACGACATCAACAATAGCAATAATAACTACAACAATAGTAAAAAAAAAAAAGGGCAACAAAAGGGAAAATAAATAAATAAATATAAAAAAAGAGCTAGTGTTCATTAAATTACAACCAGGAGACAAAGGAAAAGCCTAAGTCTGGGAAAGGGTATTTATAATAATATTTGTTGTTAAATAAATCATACTCAAGTGGGGCCCGGTGGGGCCCGGTGGTTGAGCACACAATGTGCAAGGACCCAGGTTTAAGCCCTAAGTCCCCACCTCCAGGGGTGAAGCTTCACAGTAGTGGTAATGCAGTGCTGTAGGTGTCTCTCTGTCTCTCACCCTCTCTATCCCTCCCTTCCTTCTTGATTTCTGACAGTCTCTGTCAGTGAATAAAGATAATAAAAAAATTTAAAAATAATAAATCATACTCAAGTGTAAAAGGAATTCCTACAAATCAAGAAAAATGATAAGATAATCCAATTTTTATGTAAGTGATCGAAACACTTAAGCAGACAATTCACACATAAAGGCAATTCATACATACACATAAAATACCAAATAGTTCATAAACATTAAACAAATTAAATATCACTTTCAGGTAGAAGCAATCAAAGACTGAAAGAAATACATCATATAGAATGCCTGGAATCAGGGCCAGCAAAATAGCTTGCCTGGATAGTGCACTTGCTTTGCCTTGCATCCACCACACTGGAAGAAGCTTTAGTGCTATAGCGTCTCCCCGCTCCACACACACACCCCTCGCTCTATTTGAAAAAGTAAGTATAGAGAAATAAGACATGTGTTGAGAAAGGTGGAACATAAGTTAAGGGTCAAGGTAGACAATAAACTTTGACTTTGAAACACTGCTTTGAAACACTACTAAAACTCAACATGATTGTGCCAGGACATTTATACAGCAGATAAGAGTTTTCTATCAGCCAAAATATTTGACCAATAATGTCCCTGTAAGCATTGCTTGTAATAGCTACTAACAGAATGCAATATATATATTGCATTATATATATATAATGCAATATATATATTGCATTATATATATATATATATATATATATATATATATATATCCTTCAACTGAAGAATAAGTTATGTGGTATATTTGTATAAAGAAATATTATGAAGTAACAAAAATAAAAATTCAGGGAATAACATGGAAGGATAACGAAGTCAGACCTCCGAGCAGAAAATTACATTCATGAAAAGGTGGTACGGGGCATAGCTCTATTTATGAGGTTAATAGCCAAAACTGACCTATATTAATAGAAACTGCAGTTGTGGGTTTTTATTTTTTAATTATTGACTATGGAAAGACACCAGGAAGTTCTCTGGAGTGCTATAAACTCTCTATGTTTCTAGCTAGCTCTCTGTTGATGAATAAATAAGTAAAAATTATTTAAAACATGTGCAATATATTGTATATAAATTGTACCTCATTGGAAACAAAACCTTTGTGATAAGAAGAGGAAAGAGTAGTTGGTTGCACCCAAAAAGGGGGTTTATAATCTCTTCATCCAACATACCTCATTAATCTTATGAATATATATGTGTGTGTGTGTTCTTCATTTCAAACCTGCGAATAACTATTTCATAGAATAGCACTGGGTGAAGCTCTGTTTATTCAAACTACAAATGTTTACCCAGGACCTACTGTATCATGTACTCTGTATTTTTAGTAATTAGTAGGTGAATATTGTCTCTCCCATTTCCGAGAGTAGTAGTATGGGGAAGAAACACTGAACAAAGAAAAAAAGAAAAGAAAAAAGAAGAAACACTGAACAAAGGAACAAAAAAAAATCAGTAATTACAAACACTGGTGAGTGAGGATGAAGAACAATACAGAGGACAAAAGTGGAAGGTCATATTCAGGAAGTCTTTCCGGAAGAGATGACTCTTTAGCTGATGTCAGTGCCATCTTTCTAGAAAAGCACCTCTCCCCCCACCCAATCCCCAAGCCACTTAGAAGCCCTGGGTGTGCAGGAAAGGGGAGAACCGAGTAAGTGACAAAGAATGCTAAGTCAGTGATTCAGGAAAACAATCATTCAGCTGCTGGTACAGAATGTCCATGCCAGAAGCCACCATGCAGAGCATCACTGAACACTTGGCAGACTTCCCCCTGAAATTTATGCAATCTGAGAAAGGGAAATTTTTCAAGTTAAAAGATTTCTGTCAAACTCATTCATCTGCCCCTTTCAAAGATAGTCTAGGGAAAATGTTACTGTAGTTTATTCAGGACTTTTTTATGGTTCTAAAAGGAAACATATCCATGGTTGGGGGGGGCACATTTAGTATAAATTTGTTCATTCATAAATTGGAAAGATGAAACCTTGAATAGGCAGGAATTACTGAAATACTTAGTGCTGAATTTTTGTTCATGCACACTACTTCCTTGGCTCTTTCTCGTTACTTTCCATCCTGACACAGTAATTGAATTTGAAACTTTTAGGGTCAGGCAGGACTGTGGAGCCTCTTTAACTAGTTACATTAGTTAGTAGAATCTTTATGGTTCCCCAAATAAACTTTTAAGTTTGTCTGATATCATTTTCTTCTTTTTTAAAACTAATTAGTTTATTTCTTTTTCTTTCTGTGACTGAGCTTCATTTCACCAGGCTGACTTACCAAATAGAAGAGGGAGACAGAGAGAAAGATACCCCAGCCCCAAAGTCTCCTTCAGTGTCGTGGGGACCAGGCTCACAAAGCAGGTGTGTTCCCAGATGAGCTAATTTGCCTACTCAGTTTTTTTATTTTCACAAGATAAAAACAGACCAGTGTACTAGTCAGCTCCGGTATCGTGTGATGCTGGAATTAAAACCTGGGACCTCTGGAGTCTCAGGCACACAAAATCTGGTGTATTTCCACTGCTCAGTCTTCCTGGTTCTCATTTTATTCTTTTTCTATAACTTTATCACTGAAGTTTGGTGACAGCACCATAAATTCACTTCTCCTGGCCTATTTTTTTTCTTTTCCCTTTTCTTCCATAAGACATAGAGAAATTGAGGGGCAGAGGGTATGAAGAAGGAAGGAGACAGAAAGAGGAGAAAGACAGAACCTTGCCAACCTGCTTCACCATAGGTGAAGCCTCCCACTGCAGGTGGGGAGCAAGGACTTGAACCTGGATCCTTGCACATGGTAACATGTGCATTCAACCAGGTAGTGAGGACATCACTGCCCAGTCCCTCGTTTTATTCTTTAAGGAAGATTTATATAGCAGTTTATTTTTCACTGTTAGCAAGTTCACCTGTCTCTAAGAATTGTTAGGCAAAGGGGTCACAGAACTTTAGTGGTGGGCACGACATACAACTATTCCCCTTTAATATTATAATCTTGTAAACCATGGCTAAATCACTAATAATGTATTTTTTAATCAGTGTTAGCAAGTTCAGTATCTGAGAGACAAGGAGATGGAATGCACTGGATGCTATGATAAGAGTCTCAGGGTTGGGAACATACAATAATAGTTATGCAAAAGACATTCCTGCCTGAGGCTCTGAGATCCCGGGTTAATCCCTGGCTGTCCCATAAACCAGAACTGAATAGTGCTCTGAGCCTAGTGCTTTCTCTCTCTCCCTCTCTCTCTCTCTCTCTCTCTCTCTCTCTCCCTTTATCTCCCTCTCTCCTCTCTCTCTCTCATTAAAATAAACAAATAAAATATTTTTTAAAATCTGAGGAGCCTTCTGCATGGCAGTTCAACTCTTCCTTCTATCAATACATAAACCTACTTCCTTTACTGCCTGATAGTCCTTTATACACATCTCCCCTTCTGAGCCTATATCTCAGAAAAACCAGCCTAACAGTTACCTGCTCAATAGCTTTTCTCCATGACTTTAAACTTTGATGGGGAGTGTGCAGTGTTTTTCCATCTACTCCACTGTCTTTGTATGGATACCAGAGGTGAGGAGCTTTGCCAAAAGCAAAGATCTAGGCCATGCTTTCTCTGTGTTGTATAACAGAGTTCAGGGTGAGTAGAGTTCAAAGTGCTGGGATTTTGCACAAAGTCCCATGATGAAGGAGGGCTCCTCCCATTTCGTTGCTAATGTGTGAGAAAAGATAATGACACCTACTAGCTGTTCTCAGGGGTTCCCATAAAGAACATAGAGCAATCTGTGGTGAAAGGGGGCAGGACCTCAAATCACCTTCCCTTAAGCAATCTCAAAAGGCTTCCACTCCTCCCTCAATTTTATATTTCAGAAAGGGACAGAACATGAGTATGCAACTTTTAGGTGAGTTACTAAAATCCCAAGAATTCCATTTTTTCCCCTCCTATGAAGTGGGTATACAAACCTACCTTTGTAGCCATGAAATAACTCAATTGGGAGAGCACAGAACTTGCATGCCTAAGGATCCTGCTTTAATCCCTGGCACCTCTTCATGATCTGGGGTGGTTCTCTTCCTCTTAATCTCTCTCTCTCTCTCTCTCTCCCCCTCTCAATTTAAATAACAAAGAAAAATTTTTAAGTATTTTCACAATGAGGATTTAAGGTGATAATATCAATAATAACTGCAGTCATTGTTATTGGTGTTAAAGTAGCAAATTTTGATGCCACATGATCTGGGTTTTTTTATAAGATCCTTAGTCCCATTGACTTCTATGAATTTCAGAGTTTAAAAAGCATAGCTCATGAGCCAAATCATACCCTTAGCAGAGAACCTACTTTAAAAATAATTACATTTATTTATTTATTTTCCTTTTAGTTGCCCTTGTTTTTTATTGTTGTTGTAGTTATTACTGTTATTGTTATTGTTACTGTTATTGATGTCATTGTTGTTGGATAGGACAGACAGAAATGCAGAGAGGAGGGGAAGATAGAGAGGGGGAGAGAAAGACACCTGCAGACCTGCTTCACCGTCTGTGAAGTGACTACCCTGCAGGTGGGGAGCCAGAGACTCAAACCAGGATACACCGGTCCTGGCACTTTGCACCAGGTACACTTAACCCGTTGTGCTACTGCCCAACTCCGCAGAATATATTTTTAATGACTTCTTTAATGTATGCAGTGCCCATAAAAAAGGCTCAAAATATATCATTTTTCTCCCTCGATAATTGCTAATTTGACCAAGATGCCTCCTCTAAAGTCATCTATAGTCCATTTTTATCCACTTTGCTGGCCTTGATTTTTTTTTAATGCATGACTTCTAACTGAGCCACCTTCCCAGTCCCTAAATGTCTTCAAAATCACTCTGTAGAGTTTCAAACACTTTAAAATATTATTTTTCTTTTCTTTCCTTTATTGGGGGATCAATGTTTTACATTTGACAGTAAGTACAATAGTTTGTACATGCAGAGCTTTTCTTAGTTTTCCACATAACAATACACCCCCCACTAGGTCCTCTGTCATCCTTTGCCAGGACCTGTGCTCTCCCCTAAACCCACCCCAGGGTCTTTTACTTTGGTGTTGTTGTTTTCTCCGGACTGGCTTCACGGGCAGGTAACAGACAATCAGGGACACATGGCTGAGTGGAGAAGCAATATTTCTTTATTCACGAGCAAACGGTTCAAAAAACTAATCTAATCTAATCACAACCCCATTTTGTCCTGCATCTTTCTCCTCAGGTGGCAGCGTCAGGAACCCAGGAAGTATGTAGGATAGGGGGCGGGGAGAAGGGAGAAGCACTGAAAAGGCAAAGACTAAACCACAATCTCCCCGAGGCAGGGGGAGTGAGACCAAACCAATGTAACAGAATGACCATGTAAATAGACCACAACGTCAAGCAATGTAACAGAAGAGATCCCAGAAGCAGAACTAGAAGCATACCAACATGGTGCAATACACCAACTCCAGTCCAGGTTCTGCTTAGTGTTTTCTCTTCTGATCTTGTTTTAACTAAAACAGACAGGTATAGTTGCCATGTTCCAGGCTCTGCCAGTAGCCATTCAGTGTTACTAAACGTTTCTTAGTAAGCTCCAGTGTGATCTCCAGAAATGTTATTAGCCCAGAAATACATAAGAGACCTGAAAACTAGCCACATCTGGAGCTACTGGGAATCACAGGGTAGTTTTAGGTAGACCTGACTGCATGTACACAAAAAATAGTCATTTTCACTAGGCATAGAAATGGAACAAACAAAAATGTCACTGTCTATTCATATTTGTAAATGCTATGCTAAGACAATGGGAAATCATGTTTCCATGCTGGTGAACCTGATTACAGGAAAACATAACAGTTTCAGAACCAGAGCCTAATTAAACCCTTGATTATAGTCCTATGAAAAACAGCAGTCAAAACCTTCTTCCAGAAGATTCTGAAGGCTTGAGACAAAGGACAGAGAATTAAGTCATAAATTGAAGCAGTGTCTTCCCTTTATCTTCAATAAACTATGTTTCACCCGCTTTAAATACTTTCTGCCCTAATTTAGAAGATGTGTATCATATTATAGTTAATTAAATCTATCATTTTTACAAAAATCAAAGAAAACATACAATTTTATTTTTTGCCACCAGCATTTTCTCTAAGGATTAGTATTGTTCATGGTAACCATATATATTTTCTTTTTCTTCCTTTTTGAGAAAGAGTCACAGGTAAATATAGATAAATAGAGAAAAAGAGAAAGAAGGAGAGACACTTGCAGCACTGCTCCACCATTCATGAAGTACCCCCTGCAGGTGGGGGCATAAACCCAGGTCTTAGAACATGGTAACATGTACACTCTACATCCCTCTAATAAATACATTCATTTATAACTGTTTGAAAAGCATGTCTTTGAAAGCATATGTTGAAAGCATGTCTTAACTTCAACATGCTGCCTGAACTCACTCTATTTTCTTAATGGAAATTTTCCTATATACAAATTTTACATAAGTCTTGTAGGACTTAAATCTGGCTTGGTCAAATTATGATTATAAAAGTTTCTCAAACATTTTAAACTTCAGAGTCCTTATTTGTAAGTTGGGAGTTATGTTGCACTTACATAAAGTATTAACACATCACATGTGGCAAACCATTAATCACTCACTTTATGTCTTCACCACTTTTTAAACCTTTTCTCTCTTTTG